>NC_081572.1:13307263-13503832 GCF_022355385.1 Mustela nigripes
CATTAATATATTTAAATCCCAGTTTACAAAATAGCACAGGAGGACTTGATAGTTGATACTTACTTACTCTTGTGATTCTTTTGAACCTCCGATGAGTCAACTTTCTTCCCTTCTGAATACTGTGAGACTCCCCCAAACCGAGCAGGTAGAATGCAGAGAGACCAGACCCAAGACGGTGATTTTTCTGAAGGAGAGGGGGGAAAGTATAAATTTGGAAACAGAAGTAGTGCTCACCATTTAGGTCTTGCCTTCTGATTCCTCAGGGTGCCGGTTCCTTTAAATCCCAAGGACCGGTAGGTTCTCTGAGATATTTGTCAATGACAAGTGAGTATGCTTTGAGTAAAGGCATTTTCTTCTGCAGTGTTCATTTCTATTTCAGTGGTTTGCTCCAGTACTTTTCTTTAATTAATACTGTTTATGCTCACTGATGAATAATTCAGAGTCATACAAGCAACAGATGTCAGACGCTTCAAAAATGACTTTCCCTGAATTATTTATTATTTCTAAAAAAGTAACAGGTTTGTTGAACAAGTAATTGGCAACACAGATGTAGATCAAGGTTTGTCAGCGGGAAACCGGGTTGACTACTGCTTTCCCTTTTGTGCTTGTTACTAACCAGGATCACCTCGAGTTAGGGGAGTTTGGCTGATATCACTGTGTAGGGGTCGTGGATTCGTCCTGGGTGCCAACTGGGGAGCTGGAACCGTTTTGGTTTCCCAGTTGTCTGTGGATGACAAAACATGAATGGGAATTCATCCAAAACATTCATCCAAAATTATAATTAATGAATATAGCCTTGCAAATACCTCTCAGACATAACTTAATATAGGTACCCAGAAAGAGGAAACAGCTTTGTTTACAAAGATGTGTTAAGAATAGAGACCTGGGGTGGGGGTGGGGAGAACCTGACAGGTTAAAGTTTATGTATAATAATGTTCTCTGCAATGTTGTTAATACCAGAATTTTTTAATTAATTAATTAATTAAAGATCTTTATTTATCTATCAGAGAGAGCACAAGCAGGGGGAGTGGAGGCAGAGGGAGAAGCAGGCTCCCCACTGAGCCAGGAGCCCGGTGTAGGACTCACCCTAGGACCCTGGGATCATGACCTGAGCTGAAGGCAGAGGCTTAACCCATTGAGCCACCCAGGTGCCCCCCATACCAGAATTTTTAAAAGGAAGAAAAAAAAAACCCCAAATGTCTAGCAATGAAAAATTTGTTAGGGGGCGTCTGGCTGGCTCAGTCGGTGAAGCATATAACTCTTGATCTTACAGTTGTGAGTTTGAGCCCCATGTTGGGTGTGAGAATTGTTTAAAAGTAAAATATTTTAAAAAATTAACCCTAGTGAATCCAACGAATAGAATATTACATAGTCATTAAAATATTAGGCATTTTTTAATTTAGAAAAATACCAATAGACACATTTTTAGAAGATTTTTTAAAAAGATTTTATTTGTTCATTTGAGAGAGAGAGAGAGCGCGAACAAGCAAGATGGGAGGGAGAGGGAGAAGCAGACTCCCCGCTGAGCAGGGAGCCTCACTTGGAGCTTGATCCCAGGCGCCTGACTGAACCACCCAGGTGCCCTTATGGATTTTATTTCTTCATTTGAGAGAGAGAAAGAGAGAGTGGCTGAGAGAGGCAGAGGGAGAGAGAATCTTAAGCAGATTCCATGCTGAGCAGGGAACCTACAGAGCAGGGAGCCTGATGTGGGGCTTGATCTCACCTTCCTGAGCCAAAACCAAAAGTTGGGCACTTAATCGACTGAGCCACCCAGGCACCCCTAGAAAAATATCAGTATATTAAGTAGAAGATGATATTCAGTGAGAGAGGCTATAAACGTATATGGTTTCATTTTTGTAAGAAAACGTGTATCTGGGTTTTTTGGTTTTTTGTTTTTTGGGGTTTTTTTTTTTTTTTTTTTTGGTAAATAAAGCAAAGTCTGGAAGGAACCCTAATTGTTAGTAGTTATTTAGGTGTGGTAGGATCCAGGGTGACTTTTTTTCTGATTCTCATCTTTTTTCATTCTTTCCAGTATAATTTGCATGTATTAGTTACAGTGAAAAGCCAAGCTGCTGAGAGATCCCCAATATCTCTCTCATTTAACAGCACGAGGGTAGATATATGTTCCTGGTGGCTCTGTTCCATTTAGATATTGGTAGACCCAGGTTCCTTTCATCCTGCTTCTCTTGTGTGCCTCAGGGCCTTTTCATATCTTCTACCTGGTCAAGGCTAGGTACTATCACAAAGAGGAAGAGGGGGCAGGGAGAGTAGCCAGATCCTTTCAGCTCAGCCCCTTAGCAGGGACATAGTCACATGGCTAACCCCAGCCGGCACCTGCTGTGGGAATGCAGCGATGGCAGGGAACCAGATGTGACCAGCTACAACACTATACGATGGGGAAGGGAAAAATGAATTTTGCTGGATAGCTTTCCATCTCTGCTATGTATATTACCTGTGAAAAATAAAAAATAAGAAATTTTAAAGGGAGTAGAATTTTCATGAGTTATCTTTGGAGGGGCACTTCCTTTAGGAATTAGCCATACAGAGGAGGTATACAATTTGGGTACTGCCTTTAAGGGATTTACAGACTGATAGAGGAACTGGACCAATATCAATTCAAGGTCATATATACAAAGGGCCAAAAAAGTGGCCAGATCAACACAGAGGAATAAATTGGCTAGGATCACGGAACAAAGCTTAGGGGAATTGAAAAGCTGGCTGGTTCTACTTCACTGGGTTACCAGGATTACTTGTATCTTTGGAAGAAGTAAAAATATTTGTGTTTTGTGAATTTTAGGATAGCCTTACCTTCTTCACAATAGGATCAAATTTTGCTATCTTTGGCTCGCATCAGATTTTTCAAGTCTGTAGAGTTTCAGCGAATAAACCCGAAAGACCATCTGGTTTTATATGTAAAACCTCTGAAAGTCAAATGGTAGGTTGGGGTCCATTCTTTAACCCACCCCAAATATGGTCCCTAAACCCCTCTGAAATCCAAATCCCTGTGATTTGGTATTTCTCTGACAGTCTATGAGATACAAGAAAGTAATTGAAGGAAGATAGTAAGAACCATTTTGTGCTTTGGTTGGGAATGAGATGAAGTAGGAGTTGAGGGTGCCATCTTTATTTTTTTTTTCTTTTAAAATTTTATTTATTTATTTGAGAGAGAGTTAGACCATGAGCAGGGGCTAGGGACAGAGAGAGTGGGAGAAGCAGATTCCCTGCTGAGCAGGGAATGGGACACAGGGCTTGATCCCAGGACCCTGAGATCATGACCTGAGCCAAAGGTAGACACTTACCCGACTGAGCCACTCAGGCGCCCTAGGGCGCCATCTTTGATCCCAGCTTCTCCTACCCCTTCTTGGGTGCTTTGCCAGCCCACCATCTACCCACTACATTATGTTATTGCTGTTGTTTTTACGTAAGCTCTACACCCAACATGGGGCTTGAACTCACAACCCCAAGAGTTGCATGATCTACCGACTAAGCTCACGAGATGCCCCTAGAGATAAACTTTTTGATTCATATTAATTATAAGCCCATTTGGGGCAGACATGGGACTTGTGGCCATAGTGTAAGGAAGTCTTCTACGGTCAAACCATCTCTAAAGTATTTCAGGCTTTCTCCTTTTTACACCCTTACTCAGAGCTCTGAGAGTTGGAAATCTCATAGTGACAAGAAAAATAAAATATTTCCTTCTGATTTCAAAGTGGTCAACGAACTGAAAATACCATCTTTTAAAAGAATTCTCTTAGCCTTTTTTGATCAACATTAAGACGAATTGTCTCTCTGGGGACATGATTTCGGTTTAATCATAAGAAATGTTTGGGAGGATGTTTTATGACCTCGTTTTATTGATTTCAAAGACAATGACTCCATCTGTCCATCTATCCACCATCCACCACCCACCCACCCATCCGAGAGCAGAATGGGAGAATGAGAAGTTTTCATTCAGAGAAGTACCAACAGCTTGGATTGGTAGGTAGCCTGACGGGACTTTGTACTTACATTGCGCTTTTTCTTATTTATTTATTTCAAAAAAAGATTTTTTTTAATTTATTTGACAGACAGAGGTCACAAGTAGGCAGAGAGGCAGGCAGAGAGAGAGAGAGGAGGAAGCAGGCTCCCCGTGGAGCAGAGAGCCCAATGCAGGGCTCCATCCCAGGACCCTGGGATTATGACCTGAACCAAAGGCAGAGACTTTAACCCACTGAGCCACCCAGGCGCCCCACATTGTGCTTTTTCTACTTGAAAAGCACATTGATCTTAATTTCCAAAACACAGCTTTGTTTATACCCAAAGAAGAGGAAGTTTTATAATGTAGCTGATGCTGTTGGTTGTCATGGAATAGCCATTCTGTCTTCATCTCTATTAACCTGTTTCTTTATCCTGTTCCCTTGCCTGCTATGGGCATGATGCCGACCTCGGAAAGTTGTTGTCAGAGTGCCTATGTGATGGATACTTATGCTAGTTCCTACTCTCTCCCTTAGCCTAATTAGATTTCTCTTAGTCCTGAGGTAATTTATAGCCAACTTTTCCCAGATTAAAAACAGAAGCCTCTGTTGAAATGTTTTGTTATTCTAAATTGGGGCCATCCTGACTTTATACCAAAGAATTCATCATTAGTTCAGTTACCACATAAACTGGTGTAATTCTCCAGGGGCTGCTGTCATTAGTAATTTACATCTGACCTGGTTCTGGAAAAAAGTATTTAAGGCAGCAGAACCCTAATTTAGGACTTGCTGTTTCTTGCTTTGTCAGTTAGTCTGGACCTTTTTTTTAAAAAAATGTTATTTATGTAAATAATCTCTATCGACCCCTAGCATGCGGCTTGAACTCCCAACCCCGAGATCAAGAGTCATACACTCAAGCGACTGAGCTGGCCAGGCACCCCCAGACCCATAAACATATTGGAACAATTCTGTAAGAAATGAGGCTAAAGATTTTATTAAAAACTTCAGATGTCATCCTAAGTATTGGGATTTCTTTTGACTGTTGGTCATTGTGTCAGTGAAGGTGATTAAAACTAGTCATCCCGTCTTACAAATAGGGAAGTAGAGACTCAGAGAAATGCAGTGACTTACCTAAGGTTGGTAGTGTCCTCACAGGATTCTTACTCCCCAAGCCCTTGGTTAGACTGTGTGTGTGTGTGTGTGTGTGTGTGTGTGTGTGTGTGTGTGAGTTTCCTGGTGGGTCATGCTACCGGGAGCATTTGTTGTGGGCACAGCGGGAAAGGTGTGGTGCCCATTGAAAATTGTCTAGATTTTCACCTGGATTTGTGGATTTTGTAATAGGGTATCTGCTCGATTGTGTGCTTGGGTATCTGCAATACCCCAGCTGAGGGGCATTTCTCTAGGAGAAGAACGGATGTGCCAAGTCCGTCTGG
Organism: Mustela nigripes; assembly: GCF_022355385.1. Taxonomy (NCBI): domain Eukaryota; kingdom Metazoa; phylum Chordata; class Mammalia; order Carnivora; family Mustelidae; genus Mustela; species Mustela nigripes. Next base: position 13,312,650 of record NC_081572.1, read on the forward strand.
AACATCAGGAGTTGAAAGACATTGGAATGACGAAAAAAAAAAACATTATTAAAGATGACTCTTAAGATGTCAAGAGGGAAAAAAATGACTTCTTAGGTCAGAAAAGCGAAAGCTATCACGCTGTGCGAGCCACGAGCTGAGGGATGGCTTCTCAAGGGCGGCTTAAATGCATTAGATTAGTCTGCCATGTGGATTAAGGGACTGTGGGATTTAATAACTTGTGTATTAAAGAACGGCCCTGCAAATGTTCCACTGTCATAAAAATGTAACCCTCCTAATTGAATTTAGAAGAAATATTAAAATTATTCTTTTGGTGATGCTTCCTAATGTATTAAATAAAATATCAGAAGTCGCAATTGATGAAGCTGAAACTTTGACATTCGAAAGCTGTAATGCACAGAATTCTGTTGCTAGAGGTTACTCTATTTTCTTCTGAAATGTACTAAGGAATTTCTCCCTTTACATAATTTATGGTCACTCTTGCTGTTTCAGCATGCCAGGAAATGTTCTCGGGGTCTTGGCAGTGTTTTGGAATAGAGTATATTATCTTAGTGTTGGGCTGTGTATCATGAACACTCACTGTGTATTGATGTTGGGGTTTCATGGGCTGAATTTTCTCTTATGGGCAAAGGAAGGGACAGGCTGTTAACTTATATATGGTGCTTGGCATACCTTTAAGGAAATAACGGTGGAAGACACCCCTTTCCTCCCTCCTCCTGTGGCAGTATATTGTTTTGCTAACCTTATGTCTGTGTCCAAAGACCTAATGAGAAAATGACTTTGATGTGGGATGGTATCAGTGTGCCCCTGAGATACTGCTGTCCACGAACTTGGTGGACTGGTTCATGGTTCTAGAGTTCCACGGACTCCACAGAACCTTGTGGTTGGAAACTATGAAGCTTGAATGGCAGTTGTGAGCAAAGAGTTCTTCTCCTTTCCATCCAAGGACAGTCAGATGGGGTGAACGCAAGCGTAGGGAGGTGTGCATGTGGCCTATGGGGGGGGGCGGCGGCGCGTGTAACATTATGAGGACCATAGTTGACTGAATGATTTCTATGCTTTTGGAGCAACGGGTGGTAGTAAGGAGCCAGAAACCCCTCACTCTTCAGGATGTCTTCTAGAGTTCCCCAAAGTGGTGAATTCTATATGAAAGAGTATTGTGGCGTGTTTTCCTAAATACCTATTTGGGGAAAAAAAAATACATGTGCGTCAGTTCGAACGTAGCACACATGAGTCATACCATTTAAGGTAGATTTCCTTTCGCCTCCATGAACAGGAACCTCTCCCCTCTTCTGCGATGGCTCAAAATTAGAGAAATTTATTTTATTGTGCAAAACGTTATGCCAAAGAAACAAATGAGTGTTTTTCCCAAGTCTATCTGAGCTCAGTAGAAGGGTGTCCAAGGACTTAATCCAACTCCTATTGAATGATTGGCTTCTGGCAGAACTGTTAATTTGCAAACTCTTAAGAAAGGGGAAAGTTGACATTTTTCCAGCTGCCAAACTTTGGGCTTAATGGTGAATCATCAGGACAGACTTTCTCGGCCAAGTGTGAGAGCTGCTCTGGGGCCACTGGTTTATTTCGATGCCTAGCCAGAGCTCAGTCACATGTGCGTGGTGACCGGCCTCTAGGGCTCCCATGATTTCCCCTAGAAAACATCTTCACGTGTCATCCCTTGTGTAGGATCATTGGAGACTGCTGATGGAAAGAGTGATTTAGGACCACTGGCAGAGAGGACCTGCCCTATTTTTCCTTCTGGGTCTGTTTCAGGGCTCTTGTAAAGGAAACCCCTCACTCGCTTGAAAGCTTTGGGTTATTGACCAGGTCTGAGCAGTTACTGGAGGAATTTTCTCCTTGCTGGAGTCTTTCTTTGCCCCTAGAATCCTGAGCAGAAAGGGAGGAAAAGATGGAAGATAAGCCCCTCTTTCAAAATAGGTTTGAGTCAGCCCATCAAAGAGAAAACTTGAGATTTCTCAGCTCATACATAAGTGACATTAGTGCACTTGGGAATTAAGAAAAGACTCTGTATGAAGTTATTTTGGAATTAATCACTGGTTGGCTCAGCCCAGACATGGAGCCCATCGGAATTCACCTCCCGTTGTTTGGAAGCTAGCAGCCTGCTTGTTACATAACATGAAATGCAGGGCCTGCCAGGCGGGCCTCTGGTGCCCCAGGGGAGTTGTGAGGCTCTGTAACTCTTACTTGAGTCAGCCAGGCCTTCCAGATAGACTCCAGGGCCTGGGGTTTGTTGGGCACAGACCACTGGCTTCATGGTTTTAACAGATGACACGTCTGCCTTTGGGATTTTGTCCTCCGTAATTGCCATGAACATCAGAGAAAAGTACGTGAAGGACATGCATTGGACTCCTTTTTTTTTTTTAATTTTTGAAATTGTGTTAAAATATACATAACACAGTATGTTACCTTGATTATCTTTAAATGTACAGTTCACGGGTATTAAGTACATTCATATTATTGTGCTACTGTTGCTACCCTCCATCCTCAGGAATCTCTTCATATTGCCAAACTATAATCCCCCCCCCCTTTTTTTAAAGAGATCGGGGAGAAAGGAAGGGGCAGAAGGAGAGGGAGAGTGAATTTTTTTTTTTGAGAAATAAAATTCAGATATTATTACTATTATTATTATTTTTTAAAGATTTTAAAGATTTTATTTAATTTATTTATTTGACAGACAGAGATCACAAGTAGGCAGAGAGGTAGGCAGAGAGGGGAGGAAGCAGGCTCCCCACTGAGCTGAGAGCCCGATGCGGGGCTCGATCCTAGGATCATGACCTGAGCCAAAGGCAGAGGCTTAACCCACTGAGCCACCCAGGCACCCAAAATTCAGATATTATTAATATTTGTCTAATCCAAGATTTTTTAGATTATTAGCATATGTACATTATTTGCTTCAGGGGTACAGGTCTGTGAATCATCATCTTACACAGTTCACAGCCCTCACCATAGCACGTACCCTCCCCAGTGTGCATCACCCCGCCACCCCGTCCTTCCCACATACCCTCCTCAGTGTGCATCACCCCGCCACCCCGTCCCTCCCTCCTCCCTCTTCTCCGGTAACGCTTGGTTTGTTTCCGGAGATTAAGAGGCTCTTATGGTTTGTCTCCCTTTCAGGTTTCTTGTTTCATTTTTTTCCCTCTCTTCCTCTATGATCCTCTGCCTTTTTTCTCAAATTCCAAGTATCAGTGAGCTCATATGATAATTGTCTTTCTCAGATTGTCTCGTTTCATCCAGCATAATACCCTCTCATTCTATCCATGTCATTGCATATGGCAAGATTTCATTTTTGATGGCTGCATAATATTCCATGGTGTGTGTGTGTGTGTGTGTGTGTGTGTGTTACACACACACACACACCACATCTTCTTTATCCATTCATCTGCTGATAGATCTGGGCTCTTTCCATAGTTTGGCTATTGTGGACATTGCTGCTATAAACATTGGGGTGCGCGTGCCTTCATATCACTTCATATCACTACATTTGTATCTTTGGGGTAAATACCCAGTAGTGCAATTGCTGGGTTGTAGGGAAGCTTTATTTTCAGCTCTATGAGGACCCTCCATGCTGTTTTCCGGAGTGGCTGCACCAGCTTGCATTCCTGCCAACAGTGTAGGAGAGGAGAGAGAGAATCTTAAGCAGGCTCCATGCCCAGCATGGAGCCCAATGTGAGGCTCAGTCTCACAACCCTGAGATCATGACCTGAGCTGAAATTAAGAGTCAGGAACTTAACTGACTGAGCCACCCAGGCGCCCTTCCAAACTAGAATTCTGTACCCATTAAACATCATTAACTTCTCACTCTCCCTCTTCCCAGACTCCAGCAACCACCACGCTACTTTCTGTCTCCAAGCATTTGACATTCTAACTATCTTACATAAGTGGGATCCTACAGTAATGGTCCTTTGTGACTGGCGTATTGCATTTAGCATCATGTCTTCAAGATTTATCCATGCTGCAGCCTGTGACACCTTTCCTTTTCCAGGCCAAATAATATTCCATTATATGGATAAACAGTATTTTGTTGATCCATTCGCCAGTTGATGGGTGGATGGATTGCTTCCACCTTTTGATTATTGTGAATAATGTTGCTGTAAACATGGGCTGGTACAGATATCTGAGTCCCTGCGTTCCACACTTGGATATGCACCCAGAAGTGAAATTGCTGAATCGTATATAATGGACTCCTTGAAAGAAAGAAAGAAAGAGAGAGAGAGAGAAAGAAAGAAAAAAAGGAGGAAGGGAGGAAGGAAAGATAGTGACGCTGTGTAACTACCTGAAGAGGACAGGATTTGACCGCTTGCTCTGTTTCCTGCTTTCCTTAACTGGAGCCCACATGCCTAGGTGGTCAGAGGCTTGTTCGGGAAAGCTGGCCTTGTCCTAGGCTGAGATCGCCAGTGTTGACCTTCTCAGTTTGATCCTGTATCTGATTACCGCGCTAAAGCACCCCGTGACATTAACAAGTAAATGACTGACAACGTGAATTGCAAATAATTCCTCCCGCCTCCTTTTATTTGTCTTTTCTTCCAAAAACTATAGTTTTGGTGTCTGCACATCTGTTTTGGCCTGAATGCCAGTAAGTCTATGGAGTTGCACGTTTGCTGCCCTTTGGAGTCCCCGAGCTGTTACTGACAGCTACACCCCCCCACCCCCCCGCCGCCCCCTTCCAGAGATTCTGATTCCATTGGTTTGAGGCCTGGCCTAGCCATGGGGATTTTGGAAAACCTGCAGGCAAGGCTCCTGTGCACTTAGGGAAATGACTGAACAGAAATGAATGTGCTCCCCCCACCCCTTGGTACCTTCTTCTTCTTCTTCTTCTTCTTTTTTTTTTTTTTTTTGATTTTTTTTTTTTTTTTGACAGAGAGAGATCACAAGTAGGCAGAGAGAGAGAGAGAGAGGAGGAAACAGGCTCCCTGCTGAGCAGAGAGCCCGACGCGGGACTCGATCCCAGGATCCTGAGATCATGACCCGAGCCGAAGGCAGTGGCTCAACCCACCAAGCCACCCAGGCGCCCGATATCTTCTTTTTTGGTTATTTCTTTAGGACATACTCAGATTTGTAAATCTTGGCCCAAACTTTAAAGACTTGTAATGGACTTTTTTTGCTTTCTTTAAATTAATGAGGCTGCCTGATGTCATTTTAAAACCAAGAATGAGGAGACCTGGATCCTGCTCTTGTGTATGTCATTATTTGACCAGGGATGATGAATGATTTCACTTTGTCCGGATCACAGCCTCTGTGTGTGTGTGTGTGTATGTGTGTGTGTGTGTTCTAATCCTGTCTTCAAAAATTAGAGTATGGATCAGCAAACCTGTTAAAGGATGAAATTAATGATTTAAAAGAAAAAAGTCCCCTCCAACTCTAATATACTCTGCATGAGCAGGTGGGGTTGATGTTCGTGGTTCCATGAATGAGGACTGTGTCTTGTTCCAGTAATAATGAGGAGGAGCATAAAGAACGTTTGCACAGGGCGCCGCTGGGAGATCTGGTGCCCTAGAAGCAGCCTTCGGGGCAGTTCTGATCCATAGATAAAAGGACACAGAATAAAGATCTTGCAGGATATACAGCTAAGAAGAAAACAGGAATGTGGGATGCTGGCCCCATGGAAGAGAGTGCCAGAGACCCCCGTCTCCACGAACATTGTCACCTCCTTGTCCCCATCCTCCTGTTGGCCACGAGCTATTGAAATCCCGTTTCTTCATGGGAATTCTTTCGAAGTTTCTACTCTAGAAAGTCAAATCTGTTTCTCTCCCCCGCTCTGAGCCCGTTCGGGGGATATGAAGGGCTCAGGATTTTGCGTGCGATTTCCTCTCCTCTCCGGATGAACACGGCTAATGCGGTTGAGTTACGGTGTCAGGAACTATTAGGATAAAAAAACAGAGAATACAGTTCTCCCCTGGACACCTCTGGGCATGGGATTTTACCTTCACGGTGACTTCTTAGGCCCACGGGAAAGTAGGAGCAGGAGGCTTCTTGCGGGGGGGGGGGGGGCTGGCTCCGTCTCTGGAACTGCCCCCTATGGCCATCAGGATGACGCAGGGAGGCGTGTGAATGCAGCCGGCGGCTCCAGCTGGTGTACTTGACTCTGGGCAGTATGTTCCCAGGAACCCGCAGGACACTGAGGACCGTGAGTGATGTAACCCAGATCTACCAGATGTGGGAGCCAGCGTGAGTCACGCTGGACAATTCATTAAGAAACGTTTTCTGGGTCATCTCGGTGAGGAGCACTGGCTCCTTTCCCTGCCATCTGGGGTTGGAGGCACAAGTCCACACACCAGGAATCCCCAAGTTTGCTAACATCTGTCTAAAATTACAGCCTGGTTCTCCGAGCTGACACGGGGCAGAGCCCAGACTCTTGGATGGTCCCTGCCTTGTAATTTGTTAAAGGATGTCATCACTTTGGGCAGTAGAGGGTGGGGACCCTCAATTAATAAAGACATGCATGTGAGTTGCCGTGAGGTTTCTGTACATTTTTTTTTTAAAGATTTTATTTATTTATTTGACAGATAGAGATCACAAGTAGGCAGAGAGGCAGGTAGAGAGAGAGGAGGGGGGGAAGCAGGCTCCCTGCTGAACAGAGAGCCCGATGCGGGGCTTGATCCCAGGACCCTGAGATCATGACCTGAGCCGAAGGCAGAGGCTTTAACCCACTGAGCCACCTAGGCACCCCGATTTCTGTACATTTTTTAACATCAGAAGTGGGGGATGGGATATTGTGAAAACATCAAACTCTTTAGGCGTTGTGACCAGTGAAATAAATGCCAGGAAGCATCTTTTTTTTTTTTTTTTTTTTTTGCTAGATGTGTGCAAGATGGCTCATGGTAAACAACAGATGTATATCTAAAAGGGTAATAAGCTGACTTTAAAAAAATCCCCTATAGTTAGAAACCTACAACTAGGGCAGTGTCTGTGGGCATCGCTGGCTATAGTTTCACACCTGGGTAACTATAGTGGGTTGAATAGTGGCCCCCCCAAAACTGTTATCCCTGGAAACCTATAAATATGACCTTATTTGGAAGGAGGTCTTGGACATATCATTAGGGACCTCAAGCTGAGATCATCCTGGATTCAGGTGGTCCCTCAGTCAAATGGCTAGAGTCCTTATAAGAGACAGAAGAGAAGACACAGACATGGAGAAGGCCACATGCAGACCGAGGCAGAGAAGGGGGAGCATCAGCCACAAGGGACAGCTGGAGCCCCCAGTAGCTGGAAAAGGCAAGAAGTAGATTGTCCCCTAGAGCTTTCACGGGGAAGCTGGCCCTGCAGCAACCTTGATTTCTGACTTCAGGCTTCCAGAATGGGGAGAGGATACATTTCTGTTGTGTGAAGCAATCAGGTTTGTAGTCATTTGATATGGAAACTAAAGTAATAACCCAAAACCCAAATCAAGAAGCAGAACGTTGGGGCGCCTGGGTGGCTCAGTGGGTTAAAGCCTTTGCCTTTGGCTCAGGTCATGATCCCAGGATCCTGGGATCGAGCCCCGCATCGGGCTCTCTGCTCAGCAGGGATCCTGCTGCCCTTCCTCTCTCTCTGCCTGCCTCTCTGCCTACTTGTGATCTCTGTCTGTCAAATAAATAAATAAAATCTTAAAAAAAAAAAAAAAAAGAAAAGAAAGAGAACGTTACCCAGAAACTGACCTCATGCCTTATCCCCTGCCTTTACGCCACCCCCAGGATAACCACTCTCCGACTTCTCACATCACAGTTTTTATGTTCTTGGAACTTAATTAAATAGAGTCAAATAGTATGTAGCCTTCCGTATCAGGCTTCTTCCGTTCAGCACTGTATTTGTGTCTGTATTGTTGTTGTTGTTGTTTTTTTGCTGTCCAATGTTCCATGATATGAATATGCCACAATTTATTTATTCTTCTCCTTTTGGGGCCATTTGACTCGCTTCCTGTTCGGCGCTATTCCAATCAGTGCTGTTAGGGATCCTGTTCCGTGTGTTTTTTGATGAACATGTGCACATTTTTGTTGGTTGTATTCTCAAGAGTTGAATTGTTGGGTCATAGACTATTTGTGTGTTTGGCTTTGGTAGACACTGCCAAGCAGTTTCTGAATTAGTTTTTAAAATAGTCAATCACATTTGGAATTTTTTCGTTCAATGGAGACTCCCATACTGAAGTTAATAACCATTCTTTAGTGTGGATATTGTATAAGAACCAAGTGTTAGGCATGGGCTTTCTTTAATTTAAAGAGGAGCAAGGCCCCCCTCTTTAGATAGGAACTGTGTATTCGCAATGAGGAGTACTCTGTGTCCCAAGAACCCAGTAGAAAACTGGGCAAGTGTTCGAGCACTCCACTTTCTGGGAGTCAGAGAGGCTAGGCTGCTGACTGTGAAATTTTATCTTATTTTTGGATTTTATTTATTTGAGAGAGAGAGAGTGAGAGTGCATGAGTGGGCTGGAGAGGGAGAAGGAGGCTCCGCACCGAGCAGGGAGCCCAATGTGGGGCTTGATCCCAGAACCCTGGGATCCTTGACCTGAGCTGAAGACGTTTAACCAACTGGGCCACCCAGACACCCCCCCCCCCCCCCCCCCCCAATTTTAAATATACTTAACCTATCACTGGAAAGAAGAACAGCACAGCTGCTGCATCTTCTAATCTCGAATCTCATAATTAAGTTTGCCGTCTTAGAAGAGCCCCAGTTTTAACTCCCCTTTCTAGCCTTCAAGTCGGTGTGTTCTAACCCAGGAAGCCACCAAATGATATGAAATGGCGGATAGACAAGTGGTTTCCGGTAGTGATAAAAGCTGAAGTTGAGATGACAGTAAAGTGGGGTCATGTGATTGTGTGGAGTGGGACTGTTCCCAAGCTTTTTTGGCCTGGGAACCCCTTTTCACTTTGGGAAATGTTGTTTTTTTCTTTTTGGTAAGGTTTTATTTATTTTGGGGGACGGGTAGGGGCAGAGGGAGAGAACCTCAAGCAGACTCCACACTGAACACAGAGCCCAGGGTGGGACCCATCCTTTGCCCCTGAGATCATGACCCAAGCTGAAACCAAGAGGTGGTTGATCAACTGACTGAGCCCCCCAGATGCCCTGGTAAATGTTGCGTTTGATGGCTAACTGTCATTTTGTGAATTCTGTTCTTTCCTCTTTGGTTTGCTGTTAGTTTTACTAGTCCTAGGTATATTAAAAATAACCGTATCTTGGTTCTCTGCTGTTTTACTACTACAGTGCTGATTCTTCTAGTCTCCAATAACAAGGCATCTGGCTGAAGTCAGACTCGGAGCTGGTGGCCATTATCAGATGAGTTAAGATAGCAAATGTCGGAGCCCTCGCTATATTCCTCTGTCCTCACCGCTGTGACACATTGTCCTGACTGCTGACCTCCAGCTCCCGCCTTTCCTCACTTGAGGATTTTCCTGGCCTGTAGGTCATCTTGCTGCCCATGAACCGGTGCTTCCTGGGAGCACTCCAACCAATGACTGACCAGAGCTGGTGTATAACCCCAGCCCCCTCCGCTGCCAGGATGGGTAAATCTGAAGGGTGTGTGTCTACATGGATTTTGCAGGTTTCGCCAGTGAGATTACGTTCAATTGGCCAAAGTGGTAATCAGCACGAAATATGCCATTTATTGCCTGTTTCTCCTTCCCTATATTACTTCCCCGTTCCCTTCACCTCCCAAATAAATTGCTTGTGTTTGAGTTCTTTTCTCAGAGTCTGCACAAGCCAATGTCAGAATCAAATCTGTGATCTTGCATTTCACTCCCAGTGATATACTCAAATAGATACCTGCTCCTGTCCCTGAGCTGCTCAGGACAGATGAAAAAAGAGAAAACAATCTGATGACCTATATCTACAGAACTCTTGCAGCATGAGGGGAAAAAATCCACTCAGCTCTAGAATGAGGGCTGTCCTGACCAGTGAATTGGGCAATAGTGCATCACATGCTTAATCAAGAATTTTAATGCAAGTTAGCAGTTTGTAACTCTATATTAGACAACATAAACTCTGCTTTAAGAAAACCAGAATGCTGGAGCACCTGGGCGGCTCAGTGGGTTGGGTTCTGACTCTTGGTTTTGGCTCAGTTCATGATCTCGGGGTCGTGGGATCTAGCCCCACATCTGGTCTGTGATCAGTGTGGACTTTGCTCGAGATTCCCTCCTCTCCTACTCCCTCCCCCAGCTTGTACATACACGCCCTTGAGACATTTCTCTTGCTTGGCATCTCGTTATCCCAAAATAATGAGGTAACATAGAAAAATGTGAAGGTTGATGTTCATTAATGCACTGGGCCCTCATAAATGGTCATATTAGTCTGTGAAAAATTAAAATATCGAAAGTTTATTTTTTCCTTCCTAAGCATCAGGAAATGCTCACAGAAGGTAGAATGGTTTATGGATTGGGACTGTAGTCTTCAACTTGTAAGGACAATCCTGGGGGGGGTTAAAGGGTTTCTTTTTTCTTTCTTTCTTTCTTTTTTTTTTTTTTTTTTGAGACTTTATTTATTTATTTGACAGAGAGAAATCACAAGTAGGCAGAGCGAGGGGGGGAAGCGGACTCCCCGCTGAGCAGAGAGCCCAATGCGGGGCTCAATCCCAAGACCCTGAGATCATGATCTGAGCTGAAAGCAAAGCCACCCAGGTGCCCCTAAAGGGTTTCTTAACCTGGAGGCTGCTGACCTGAGTATTGCCAGCCAGAGGGAATTCCAGAATAGTATATCCATTTTGACAGTAAAATCACATTTTAAAAGCCTAGTCCATTTCATTTATTTATTTCTATTTAAGTTTAATTAGCCAACTTCTAGGACATCATTAGTTTCAGATGTAGCGTCCAATGACTTACCAGTTTCGTGTAACACCCAGCGTTCATCACATCATGTGCCTGCCTTAATGCCCATCACCCAGTTACCCCATCCCCATTCCCCTCCCCTCCAGCAACCCTCAGTTTGTTTCCTGTGGTTTAAGCATCTCTCATGGTTTTTCTCCCTCTCAGACAACTTCCCATTCTGTCCCAGTCCCTTCTATAGTCTCCTGTCCAGTGGTTTTGGAAAGCTCTTTGTTCCTGCCTGTTGCCAATTTTCAGATATTTGTGGTCCTCCCTTACTGGGCACAGGAGGGCACGGTGCTCCTGGTCCCTTGGCGGCTGGTTGAGGCCATGCGTGTGACTAAGTTCTGGCCCCTGAGTTGTATGGAGAACAGCAGAATGTCACACTCAGCATTCGCTCACTGGTTGGAGCCTCTCCAGAGTTCCCTCTTCTCTTTTTGTGTGGTGAGACCACAAAGTCCTAGATGGCGACTTCTCCGGCAGCCCAGGTCTAGAAGGATTGGAGCACCCCTGATGACGTGAATGAGCAAGAAGTAAACTTTGACAGTTTGGAGCCTTGGGGATCTTGGGGTCTGCTGTTGCCTCAATATACCTGGCTAGTCCCAGCTCATACATAGCTACTGATATCACATACCCAACAGCTCACAGGGAGGGAACTTGAGCTGACTCTTGTGTTGTCGCAGTGGCATTAATAGAGAGGTTTGTGTTTGAAAGTAAAGACATAGAACAGTGTTTACAAGGTACCGTCGCAATAAATGTCTTTGGCTGTGGGACAGTTTATAGTAGACCATCTTTTATTTGATTTTTTTTTTTCTTTCCATCCCTTATGCTTAGGATTTTGGAAATTCTGAAATGCAAATGAATTTTTGGTGTTGCCGGGAGTTGACTATCAAGAAGAAAATGTTGCGGGAGTGATAGCCAGCACGTTTGGAGTAATGCCAAGCGTAATAGGTGTCCTTACAGGACAAAATGCCAGAAAGCAGAACTTGAATTGCAAGGTGGGGGAGGACCATAATTTCAACATAACCCCCCACTCCTCTAACAAACACTTCCGCAAGGGAGACACTTCCCCTTCCCTGTTATTTTCCTTCTCCATTTCTTCCTCTCAATGGCAGATACTTGCACGCAGTAATTCCCCCATGTAAATTACATGAAAAATATTTTCGGTTTTCCAGCAACGTAAGCAAATGTGCAGCTTTTTAAGTTGCTCCAAAGGCATCCGAGGCTCTCTTCGAGTCCTTTGCTGTAAAGGTTATTGCTTTTCTCTGTAACAACCAAGTTGGATTGAGTCCGTCTGAGCGGGGAATTGAGTCCCAGTCCCCTGTATTCACTGTGAGGTTATTGGGTCTGAATTTGAATTACCTTCTGCACAGGAAGCACTAAACCGTTCCCTCTGGTTGAGCCCTCCAGAGAGGATGAGATGCCATTTGTTCTAGAAGGCATGGTTTCAGTGCTGGCAGTCCTCTGGAATGGTTTTAGCCCAGACTTATTCATGGTTTTTGAAAGAGTTAATGTTACCATAGAAGGTTAGGAGAATTATTCCTGTTTCTAATAGAGAAGATGAAGGGCGATCATTTTCAACAATCTTATCCTGCCTTTCTTCACAGAGCTCACTACAGTTTTAGATCTTATTCTGTACATTTGCAAATAGAAGATTAAAACATACTTGGGTGTTTTGTTTTTTTTTTTAAACATAAATGCCCACACAAGACACATTATTATAAGCTTGCTTTTTTAAAACTTAATTTATAATGGGAGTCTCTCTGTGCAGGTAACACTTATATCTATCATACTCTTTTGAACATCAGCTCATTAAATAGATGAACAAAAATGTAACTGTTGCCTTAATGATAAACATTTAGGAAGTTTCCATTCTTGCTGTTACAAATAAGATAAACCTGTCTCCAGAAACTCGTCTGTTGCTTGTTTATGTTGTCTTGCATGTGTCTGTATTTTCCCAGGATGGATTCCTAAAGTGGGATTGCTGGTCCAGAATGCCCGTATCTTCCTTTCTGATAGACCATCTTGCTTTTCCAAAGCCATCCCACTTCATGGTCCTACCAACATTGAACAGGGACCTGATTCTCCACATTTTCTCCAGTGCTGTCATTTTGTATTTCATTTTAATTTTTGCTAATCTGTTGGTTAAAAATGTCAGGGATGATTTAATTTGCATTTCCCTGATGCCTAATGAGGTTGAGCTTCTTATCTTATGTTAATGATCCATGTGTAACTTGCCTTCTCATATCTTTTGCTCACTGTTTTTTTAATCAGGTTGTATCTTTTTGATTGATTTTAGGAACTCTTTACATATTAGGACTGTTAATCTTCAGTATTCGGTTATAAATATTTTCTCCCAGACTATTGTTACTGCTTATGTGACTGTGTCTTGTGTTTTTATTTATTTATGTTTTTAGAAACACGGAGAGAGTACAAATGATCATGGGGGGGGGGGGGTAAAGGTAGGGAGGAGCAGAGGGAGAGGGAGAGAATTTTTTAAAAAAATTTTTAAAAATTTATTTGAGAGAGAGAGAAAGACAGAGTGAGAGAGCATGAGAGGGGAGGTCAGAGGCAGGAGCAGAGTCCCCATGGAGCTGGGAGCCTGATGTGGTGGGACTCGATCCCAGGACTCTGGGATCATGACCCGAGCTGAAGGCAGTCACCTAACCAACTGAGCCACCCAGGCACCCGGAGAGAGAGAATCTTAAGCAGGTTCCACATCCAGCTTGAAGCTTGTTGTCACAGGGCTAGACCTTTCAACCCTAAGATCATGACCTGAACCGAAATCAAGAGTCTGGCGCTTAACTGACTGAGCCACGCAGGCACCCCATATGTCTTTTACTGGAGAGGAATTTTAAAATTGTTTCATAGTCATTCTATCAGTCTTCTTCTCTCTTTGGCTCCTGGATTTCATGTCTTGCTTTGAAGTGCCTTCTGTATCCTAAGACTATAAAAATACTCTCCTCTCTTTTCTTGTTAGTAAATTTAGAATCTGACCATATATAAGAATATAATTCCCAAGGTTTTCACCTATTCCAGCTCTTTATTTTGAATGTTTTTCAGTATAATTGTATTTCTCTTTTCATATAGGTCTTGGAGATGTTTTGTTGTTGTTGTTCAGTGTAGTCCAAGGATTTTATGGTTTGGATTGATACTGTGAATGGGATCATTTCCAGAAAAGTCTGAGTTTTTGATTATTTGCCCAGCTTCATTTGGCAAACAAATGAGGACTATACATTTTTTGCTGGTGTCTTGCCGATGCAGCTGCTTAAATGGAATGGTGACAATATCACCTCCCCTTCTCTGGGCTTTGGTTGGGGACGAATGGTAGATGGTTGGATTGGTGATGGTGGTAATGGTGGATAGTGAGGAACGCCCCCAGCAGAACCTTGGCTTTGCGTGCCTGATGACATGACCTGTCCACGACTCCCCTTCACTCTGTTTAACAGCACATGCTTCCAGCAGGAGACAAGGTTGCTCAGTACCGGTAACTCTGTGAGGTCAATAAGGAATGTCCGGTGGGTTTATCTCCATTTTTGAATGCTCTATTGTTTGTTTGTTTTTTTCTCAGTTACTTCTCTTTCCTTCTCTTCCACCATATTTATTGGGTATCTATAGAGTCGTCAGATGAAATACAGAATACCCAGTTAAGTTTGAGTTTCAGATGAGCAACAAGGAATAATTTTTTTAGTATAAATATGTCCCATGAACTATTCGGGACATACTTATACTTAAAAAAAAATCATTCATTGTTTAACTGAAATTCAGAGTTAACTGGGTGTCCTATATTTTTATTGATTCTGACAACGCTGCCTTATCTAATACCAGAGACAAGGCCTATCCCCCTCAAGGAACTTACCTTCCAGTGATGGAGAAAGATTTGGGAAACTGGCTGTGTTTTCCTTACTGCTACCTGGGGTTTTTTTTCTGACCAGATCACAGGCTCTCTTTAAAGAAGGTGAGCCTTCTCATTCCCGGTCTGCCCCTCTGTTGGTGCTGGCTTATTTCTGCACTAACAGTCATGACCCCTTCAGTCCGGCACATCCTTTCGACTCTTCTTGTTTTTAAACTGTGGTTAAAACAAAACAAAACAAAACAAAACAAAACAAAAACCACTTAGCATCAGTTTACCCTCTTAACAGTGTTTCCCTGTTTTCTTATCAATTACATCTTTTCTGTTTTTATTTTCCTGGAGTTACTACTTATCTCTCTCTCTCTCTCCCTTTTTAAAAGATTTTATTTATTTGTTTTTGGGAGAGATACAGAGAGTCGCGCACATGTGAGAGCATGAGGGGGGTGGGCGAAGGGAGAAGCAGACTCCCCACTCACTGAGCACAGAGCCCGATGCGGGACTCGATCCCAGGACCCTGGGATCATGACCTGAGCCGAAGGCAGAGGCTTAACCGACTGAGCCACCCAGATGCCCCACCTTTCTCTTTTCATAGGAACAACAACAAAAAATCTTTCATAATCTAGTGCAATTACCGTGCTCTTGGTCCCATGACGTTCCCTTACTTCACAGGGCTACTGTCCTCTTGTCCTACCCCAGCACGCACCAACCCTGCCCTTTAAGTGGCTCAGCATGTTCTTGATGAGCTTATATTTTTCTGTTTGGTTTTATTCCCTTCATTGGAAGCCTTTTCCATGGGTCTCCTTCTTGGAATTCACGCATAAGAAAAAGTGTGGGAGAGCTAAACTTCGTGAGCCTGAACATGTCTCCATTTTTGTCTGCTGTGTGCCTGTGCCTCAGCTGCCTCGTCTGTACAATGGGGCGGGGATCATAATCGCACCCGCTTCTTAGAGTTATTAGTGAAGATTAAATGTGTTAATGTGTGAAAAGCTGTTAGACGGTCTTTGGTACATAATAAATTTGTTCAGTAAACAATAGCCATTAATGTTGTAATTGAAACACATTAGATGCATGGGAGCATTCAGCACTCTTGAGAAAACATTGTGGACTAACAGCAAAGCAGTCAGGTGGAAGTTTATGTGATGAAGGGAACAATCCTATTTCCATAGTGGCACCATAGGCTTATGAATTATTTCTTAGTGTTTTTCTTCTCTCCTTTCATAAAGTCGCAATCAGTGTTTTAGGATTTACTTGTACGTTTTTTTTTTTTTAAGTTCACTAGGCTGTGTGCAGCTCTCTGGGTTTTTAGTAAAGCACAGTCATTTCCAGGAAATGGATTTCAATTGTAATGCAAAATTGGTTTAGATGTATGAAAGCAGTTTTGGAGAGTATCAATGCAAGCTACTTAAGGAGCATGGAAAATTTAGGATATTAAAGATTTAAGGAATAGGTTGGCTCAAGTACGGAAGCAGAAAAGCCTAAAACCGTCAGTCAGGTCGATCTATATATAGGGGCTGTGTGGAAGGCTGTGGTGAAGAGGATTTCTAGGTGGCATTTAGACTGTTGAGGGTTGGGCACCTGGGTGGCTCAGTGGGTTAAGAAACAGCCTTCAGCTCAGGTCGTGATCTCAGGGTCCTGGGATCGAGCCCCACATCAGGCTCTCCTGCGCTGCAGGGAGCCTGCTTCCCCCTCTCTCTCTCTGCCTGCCTCTCTGCCGACTTGTGATCTCTGTCTGTCAAATACATTTTTAAAAATCTTAAAAAAAATAGACTGTTGAGCGTCAGCGATGGCTGCCATGGGTAGTGGCATCTGTCACGTGGCACAAAGTCTCCTTGGAGGACGGGAGTTCCATGTATCTGAGGTACAAAACTTGGAAGGAGAGGAGGGATAGGCTTGAGCTGGAGGAGGAGGTGCCCATTCGGGATATCCATCGAGGGTCCTGTTGGAGGACTTTATTCCTCCAGCAGGAGGGCTTTATTCCAAGAGCAGTTGAAGGGATTATCTTGGGACATGGCAAAAACAGATTCAGTAAGAAGGAAACCAAGGGGCAAGAACGCTTCAGACAGACTTCTTTGGGAGCTCCTACAGGGTCCAGAGGAATGTGGGATGAAGCAGAGTCCGTGTAGGTGATAGTTAGTGAGAAATCAGTCCACGGAATGTGCTGGAGTGGGGGTCCAGGGCGGGGGCGTGGGAAGGTGACAGGGAGTATCAAGAATGCCGGCTCCAGGACTTCCCACGTGGAGACCTGGGTGACGGGTGGTAGGAATTGGGAGAAATAGTACCACTTACCGAACCTCTTCCTCTCACATATGAGGGATCTAATGTCCAGCAAAAGGTCAGGGTCTCTGGTTCACAGAACTGGCAGTGGAATCTTGGTGGCTGGCTCTGTCTTGAAGGGAAAAGGGGGTCACGTTGCCCAGTCACATTCTGGGTAACTTGTTTGCAGCGTTGGTATTTTCTGCAACTTTCCTAAAGTCTGAGGAGCATTCTTCTCTAAAGGAGTACAGCACTTGACCATTCTGTTGAATAGAAATTGTTTTCATTTTCTTTTGTATCTGCTTTGAAGTCTGAAGCAAATGAAAACACGACCACACTGTATAAACACAACACAAGAACGCTACTCGGATCTTCCTGTTTTCTTAGGTGGGCACAAAACAGGGCTCCTATGAAGCTGCTGAAAAGGCACAGAAGCAGTAATTGCCTTGCTATTCCAGGAACAGGCGGCCAAATGTGCAAAACTGTTGAAGAGCAACTTTTTAACCTTCTGCTGAAAAGCTATGGAGGGATGGCTAAGACCTTTCTAGAACCCATTCCTCCCTGTGGGCAAAGAGAAGACCCAGAAAATGTATTTTAACAAAGCATGCCAATGATACATATTTTTTTAAGCTATTTTTTACTTAAAGATTTTATTTATTCATTTGACAGACAGAGATCACAAGTAGGCAGAAAGGTAGGTGGTGGGTGGAGGGGAAGCAGGCTCCCTGCCGAGCAGAGAGCCGGATGTAGGGCTCGATCCCAGGACCCTGGGATCATGACCTGAGCTGAAGGCAGAGCCTTAATCCACTGAGCCACCCAGTTGTCCTGCCAGTGATACTTGTAATTGGAATCATCTCTCTTTTTGTCCTTGGTTATTGTAACTAGAGGTTGTCAATTTCATTGATCTTTCCAAAGCACCAATTTTTGGTTTCATTGGTTGTTTCTGTTGTTTTTCTATTCTCTATTTTGATTTGAGAACTCCCTTCCTTTTCACTGAATTCATTTACAGCTACTCATCTCTCTTTATAAATGCTTTAGCTGCATCCCTTAAGTTTCGGTATGGTGTGTCTTTTTGTTCTTTTTGTTCATCGAAAAGTACTCACTGGGCATCTGGGTGGTTCAGTTGGTTAAATGGTTAAGCATCTGACTCTTGATCTCAGCTCAGGTCTTGATCTCAGGATTGTGAGTTCAAGCCCCTCTACACTACTTTGGCGCCTCTTTGAAGAGAAAAAAAGAAAGAAAGAAAAGTATTTACTAATTTCTCTTGTGATTTCTTCTTTGACCCATTAGTTGTTTAAGAGTGAGTTAACTTCTACATATTTGTGAATTTCTCAAATTTTTAACTTTATTCCGTGTTGTCAGAGAACGTGCTTTGTATGAATTCAGTCCTTTTAAATTTATTGAAGTTTGTTTTATGGTCTGGGATGTGGTCCATCCTGGAGACTGTCCCATGTGCACAGAATAGACCATATTCTGTTGTGTTTTATGGAGTGTTCTATGGGTGTGTCAGGTCTGGTTGGTTTATAGTGTTGTTCAAGCCTTTTGTTTTCATGTTGATCTTTTGTACAACTATTCCAGCTTTCTTATGGTTATCATTTGTATATATATATTTTTTTTTTTTGCGTTACTTTCAGTCTGTTTGTAACTTTGAATCCAAACTCTTTTATAAGCAGCATATAGTTGGATCTTGCTTTTCAATCACACTTGATCATTTCTGCTTTTTTATTGGGTTGGTTTATCAACTCACATGTAATATTATTTTTTTTTTAAAGATTTTTATTTATTTATCAGAGAGAGAGGGGGGGGGAGAGAGCGAGCACAGGCAGACAGAATGGCAGGCAGAGGCAGAGGGAGAAGCAGGCTCCCTGCTGAGCAAGAAGCCCAATGTGGGACTCAATCCCAGGACGCTGGGATCATGACCTGAGCCGAAGGCAGCTGCTTAACCAACTGAGCCACCCAGGCATCCCTCACATGTAATATTATTGATATAGTTGGATGTACATCTGCTGTGTTACTTCTTGCTTTCTAAATGTATCTCATGTCTTCTTTGTTCCTCTGATCTCCATATACTGCCTTCTTTTGCATTATGTGGAATATTTTCTAGTGCAGTATTTATATCATTTTAAAGATTTTTAGAACTTTTTAAAAGTTATTTTCTTAGAAGTTGCTCTTAGTCTTAATATATACACTATAACTTATCAGAATGTATATCAGATTGATAGTAACTTAATTCTGGTGAGATATAGAAACTTGAGTCCTATATAGGTCTCTTCCCCCCTTCCCTTTTTGGGCCTTTTGTTAAACATATCACATCTGTGTTTGTTACACACCAAATAATATATTGTTGTAATTGTTACTTTACATAATTTGAAACCTTTTGAAGTAGCTGAGAGAAGAAAAGGGAATACATATTTACAGAGTTGGTTATATTAACCTTAATTACTGTTTCTGGCTCTCTCCATTTGTGTCTGTGGCTAGGAGTTACCATCTGGTACCATTTCTTTACCCTAATACAGCTTTGTTCACAATGATCTCCTTGGGGGCAAATTGTCAAATATTTCATTTGACAAATATGTTATTGTCAAATACGTTACATTTCTATGTGTTATGGGGCCAATAATACGGTGATATACATATTGTCTTACACTATGCTAAAAATCAGTTGAGACAGAAAAGGAGAAGAAATATATATATTTTTTTATATTCTCTCCCACCTATTCGTTTTTAAAACACAAAACAAAATAAAACAACACACAACCACAACCACAAAGGGAATTCACCTCAGCCCTTCTGTGTTTGCCCCACCAATTCTAGAATGTGAATGCCGCTGTGTGAGGCTGTTCACTTTATTTTTTTTTTAAAGATTTTATTTTATTTATTTG
Organism: Mustela nigripes; assembly: GCF_022355385.1. Lineage (NCBI taxonomy): Eukaryota > Metazoa > Chordata > Mammalia > Carnivora > Mustelidae > Mustela > Mustela nigripes. The sequence continues at coordinate 13,332,422 of NC_081572.1, forward strand.
ATGAGAGAGAGAGAGATCACAAGCAGGCAGAGAGGCAGGCAGAGAGAGAGAGGGAGAAGCAGGCTTCCCGGTGAGCAGAGAGCCCAATGCGGAGCTCGATCCCAGGACCCTGAGACCATGATCTGAGCCGAAGGCAGAGGCATAACCCACTGAGCCACCAGGTGCCCCGAGTTCACTTGAAAACAGAGCCATCACCATGCCACCCTTGGTTGCTCACATGTCTGGATACTTGATTTTCCCCCGAAAGAGACGACATTGGTTCAAAGTTGTCCGCCAGTGCATGGTCCCTGACTTCCAGGCGGAAGACCAGAGGACAGAACTGTGCTGAGACACGGTAAAAACAGGCTTGTAAGAACCATCGCCAGGCTAGAGCTTAAAAGTCAAAGCAAAGGAGAGAATTTTAATTGCCTTCATCATCTTGGCAAGATGGTGTTTTGTTTTGTTTTGTTCCTATCCTTATGACTGTAAATTATGTTTTGTTGTGCTTTTGTTTAATCTTGTTCTAATTATAAAAGTGCTACAGGCTCATTGAGATATTTAGGAAATTCAGAAGAAAATAGAAATTCTGTAACCCAGAGATTACTATTAATATTTTGGAGTCGTGTGTGTGTGTGTGTGTAGGTTTATATGTACTTACAATATTTAAATGGCATCTGAATTTGGATTTAGTTTGCTTTAAGCCTACGAGTTATATAATAGGCATGTTCCCATCTGCTTATCTTATCTCTAAATACAGCTTTGCCTTTGTCACCTAAGATTTAATATTCAGTGCTCCCATCATTATTTCCTAATTTTTAATTTCGTTTAACTGTAGTTTCCATTTTTACCACGACCAAAAGCTTATTGAAAAGTTCTTTTAAACTTCCAAGTGTTGGGGTTTGATTTATTTAGACTTCTGATATTTTTGGTGGAGTATTTTGGAGACGAAGGAGGGTGTCATGTGACAGTGAATCCTGTGTAGTTTGTTCTTAGAATTTATTTAGGTTTTTATGTTGGTTTATGACATGATTAATTTTTATAAGTGTTGCATTAACCCATAAAAAGAAATTATGGCTTCTATTATCATGAATTAAAGGCACTTCTTTTCGTTTGTTGTCCGCTCAGTCTTTGATCATCCTTTTATTGTGACGACTTCTGTCTCATTCTGTTTTAGTACTGCTGCTTGTAAGCAAAAAGTCACTGGGTTTTATTTTACAAGCCTATATGAAAGTTATTTCCTTTTAATAGGGAAGTGTGACTTCTTTTTACTATGACAACTAATGGTACAATCTTATTTCATCTCATTTTATCTTTATTTTTATATTTGTTAATGTCTGCTGTTTTCTGTATGGGCTTTATCTTCTCTAGCAATATGCAAATCCATGTCCTGTTATTAATTTGGGTTATTACCTTTAGGTTTTGCAAGAGCATTCCTCAACCTTTCCCTTTTTGGGATTATCAAGGTCAAGGTAATCAGTACTTGGAGGAGTACTTTTTAATCTCTCTGCCTCGTCCTGTTTCATGAACTTGCAGGCCGCCTCCACCCATAATAATAAGTGGAACTCAGAATGCTATTAATGTTTTTTTGCATTGTATATTATGTTTCAGTTTCTATTTATTTATTTATTTATTTTTAAAAAAGATTTTATTTATTTATTTGACAGACAGAGATCACAAGCAGGTGGAGAGGGAGGCAGAGAGAGAGGGAAACATGCTCCCTGCTAAGCAGAGAGCCCAATGCGGGGCTCGATCCCAGGACCCTGGGATCATGACCTGAGCTGAAGGCAGAGGTTTTAACCCACTGAGCCACTCAGGTGCCCCTATGTTTAAGTTTTTAAATTGCCTGTCAGTATTATGTCATATTTGCCGTGATTATTTTTTTAAAAAGATTTTATTCATTTATTTGAGAGAGAGCGTGCGCACAAGCATGTATGAGTGGGAAGGAGCAGAGGGCAGGGGGAGAAGGACAGGCACACCCTGCAGTGAGTGCAGAGCCCTGGGCTGGATCCAGGCTGGACTCTGAGATGAGGAGCTGAGCAGAAACCAAGAGCCAGGTTCTAAAATGACTGGGCCACCCACCCGGGCGCCCTCAAGTGATTACTTAGATGTAACTGTTCTGTTGTTTTCAGTGTACACTGCTAGATCTTTAATCCTTCATGTACCCTATCTTGAGCTCTTACTTAAAAAAAAAAAAAGATTTTATTATATTTTTATTTTAGAAGGGGAGAGGGAAGGGGGCGGGGGGGAGGGGAGGGAGGAGCGAGAGGGAGAGAACCTCAAGCAGATTCTCCGCTGCTGTGTGCAGAGCCGGGCAAGAGATGAGCGGAGGACCCTGAGATCGTGACCTGAGCCAAAATCAAGTTGGGCACCTAATGGACTGAGCCACCCAGGCATCCCTTGAGCTCCTCATTTTTATACTTTGTAGGCATCTAGGAGAGATCTTCAAGCGGTTGTTTTGGGAACACCTATAGGGGTTGTGGTTGAGCCCTTTCACACGAATGGCAGTTGGGTCCTGTGTAAAATTTTGGAGTCACTCTCTTTTCCTCCCCAAATCCATTCATTGATATTTATTTATTTATTTACTCATTCATTCATTCATTTTTTGCCTTCTGACCTCCCACACTTGCTTCTACCTCTTTACGTAAATCTCACCGGAGCTCACCATGGTGGCTTTCGACTGCATGCCTTGCCCAGTGGTTGGTCCTCTGTTAAAAGTCCCGCTTTGGAGCCCCTTTCCTGCCCTCATGGGTACTGAGATCATGACCTCCGATCTCAGTCCCCTTCCGTTCTTTTCCACTGTCTCCCCTTCCTCCCTCAAATCATCCTGCTTGGCGATAAAACTGTGTGGCAGGTGGAAATTAATTAGTGATACTGAGAGTTCACCTCATTGTGGGCAAGACCATAAATCATCTTTAATGAAATTGTACCAACTGGGAAGATGTCCGTACATTTTAACGTGAAGAGAAAATACTGAAGAAAAGAGAAACAAAGGTGGTGTAGGCTTTTACACCAACGTTCAGATTAGATGATACTAAAGATCTGTAGAAGTTTCCTGAATATACCATCTCCTTATAGACATTCTTTGTTTTTCCCTTTTTTTTGGTTTGTTTCAAATTTTATTTAAATTCTAGTTAGTTAACATATAGTGTAGTATTGGTTTCAGTAGAATTCAGTGATTCATCACTTCCATACAACACCCAGTTCTCATCACAGGTGCCCTCTTTAATATCCCTCCCCCACTGAGACCATCCCCCCCATCCATTTCCCATCAACCCTCAGTTTGTTCTCTGTAGTTAAGAGTCTCCATTCTTGGGGCGCCTGGGTGGCTCAGTGGGTTAGGCTTCTGCCTTCGGCTCAGGTCATGATCCCAGAGTCCTGTGATCGAGCCCCGCATCGGGCTCTCTGCTCAGCGGGGAGCCTGCTTCCCCTTCTCTCTCTCTCTGCCTGCCTCTCTGCCTACTTGTGATCTCTGTCTGTCAAGTGGATAAATAAAATCTTAAAAAAAAAAAAAAGAGTCTCCATTCTTTGTTTTTTGCTAAACCACTGCTTTCACCATGGATTTCAGTCTTTGGAGAAGATGGAGTGATCCTCATAGTCTGGGGAAAGCAGTCGTTTCATCAGATTTAATTGGGTGTTAGGACCGAAGCTTACAAATTCTGCAAATATGTGTGTATCACATAAGATGAATTTTTTTCCATTTAAATCACCTGAATGATAAAGTCAATTCAGGACAGGTTGTGGCTGTTGCTATTGTCTTACACCGATAATAATTCAGTTCAACAAACATCTTCTGAATACTTAGTGGGTGGAATGTACTGGAATAAATGAAAAATTTTAAAATTCTTATTCAGTAATTGGACATTGATTGAATTATGCCCATATGAGAGGATGTCTTATGCAACTGTTAGTAAGTTTTGAAGAGCGGCGCCTGGGTGACACGGTTGGTCAAGTGTCCGATTCTTTGCTTTGGTTCAGGTCATGGTCTCTGGGTTGTAGGATCAAGCCCGGTGTCAGGCTCCATGGTCAGTGCAGTGTCTGTCTGGAGTTTCTCTCTCTCCCCCTGCCCCTCCCCCTTCAAATAAATTAATGAATCTTAAAAAAGAAGTAAGTTTTGAAGAATATTTAAGAATATAGAAAATGCCAATAATAGAATCAGTTAAAAAAAAGCACTTTACAGAATGATACATTCAGTATAATTTCCAATTTATCTAAAAAATTTTTTTGAAAAACTAAAGAGAATATGTACCTAAATGTTAATATTATGATGCTATTTCTGGATGAGTATGAAAAAACACATGAAGCCTTTTCCATATTCTGATTTTGCTATCATGCAAAAAATGGATTTTATAGCCAGATGATAGTATGATTTTGTTTTTCTGATGTTTTTTAAGGACATCTGCCTGCTCTGTCGAATTATAGGGAATGGGCATGTTTACCCACACTTCAGGGATCTATTTTGACCTCTCAGAAAAGGTGGGATCAGCACTGGTCCTTGAAGGGAGATCAACCCTTAATAAGCGCATAGTCAGAAAGAACAACACATACACCAAGCAGAAGAGCCTCATTAAGAAAATGTGCAGAATCACAGCAGATGAATCACGGCAGGTGGGGTGAGTAGGAGGAGCGGCAGGGCTGAGTTGGGGAGAGCACTGGCAATGTTGGTAAGGAGTTCAGATTTTGCTCTGAACACTGGAGAAAACCACTCAAGGTTTTAGATGTGGGGTGAGAGAATCAGGTCAGGAGTAGGTCTGTGTTTTAGGCAGATGTCTCTGGAAGGAGTGATCGCAAGCCTGAGAACCAGAGGCAGAGAAACCCTTCCAATGTGTGCTCCTGGGTTCTTTTCTGTTCCTCGAGCTGCTCCTTTTCCAGATTGATCACGCTTTCCCCTCCTTTAATTGTTGGGTCTTCCTGAGATCTGCGTGCAATCCCCTCCATTCCACCACTACACTACCCTTGGGAATGCTGTCCCTTTCAACATGGAGCGCCAGCCTGGATCTCTTTCCCTGGCTCACAACCAGTATGTGTTTAATTACGTCCAGTTTCCCTTTCCCTGCTCTCTGATGCTCCAGCTTTCCAGAAACACCTGTCTTTCTTCCAGAGTCTGCTTCTCCTTCTCTGTCTAGACCCTGAGGACAGTCTCCATTGCCCCATCCTACTGGTTTCTCAAACCCGGAACTTGAATGTCCTCACAAAAGATACAGAAGGACAAATACTGTCCTTCTTATATATGTTATATGTATATATAATATGTATTATATATATATAGAATATGTATAGAATATGTATATATAATATATGTATTATATATATATATATATATATTCTACTTATACAAATTCTCTAGAACAGTCAAATTCATAGACACAGAAAGTAGAACAGTAGTTGCCAGGGTTTAGCGGAAGGAGCATGGGGAGTTGGGGTTTCACGCGGACAGAGTTTCTCTTTGGGGATGATAAAAAACATTTGCACAACATTGTGATGGTAATTAATGCCACTGAGTGGTATACTTAAAAATGGTTAAAATGGCAAATGTTATGTTGTGTATATGTTACCATCATTAAATAACTAAAAAAATAATAATGCCTGTTCAGTTTGGGTTGAACTAGTTTCTCCCAGACTTGTTTGACTATGGAACCCTCTATCAGAAGAAAAAAGTATAATATATATTCACATCATTTCGATGTTAAAGGAAACCCTTGGGGGATTAAGGGTTGCTCATTGCCTCCCGTGCCCTGTTGGAACTCAGTGCTTTTATATTAAAAAGGGTGGTTGGGCTTTTATTTATTTATTTATTTATTTATTTATTTTTAAGATTTATTTATTTATTTGACAGAGAGATTACAAGTAGGCAGAGAGGCAGGCAGAGAGAGAGGAGGAAGCAGGCTCCCTGCTGAGCAGAGAGCCCGATGCGGGACTCGATCCCAGGACCCTGAGATCATGACCTGAGCCGAAGGCAGCGGCCCAACCCACTGAGCCACCCAGGCGCCCCTGGTTGGGCTTTTATTTAGGGGAATTATGGGTCGGCTAGTTTCTAGGCTGACTTAATGACGTTATTTCTATGGGAGAGGGTATTTGGAGATTTAAAACGCTTTAGCCTGAAAAGGAAATTCTAGAACGTAATTCACTCAAATCGGAGACAGATTTACTTCCACAAGTTTAAGCACACAATCTGCTCCCTTTTTGCAGAGGTTTGCAAATTATTTTGAAGGCTAGGAGGTTCCGCCTGTTTTGGGTAACTTCCAGGCTGTGGTCACTATAGCCGGTCTCAATGTGTCGAAACTCAAGGCTGACCGTAGGACAGGGAATTCTGTGAGAAGAGGTAGTGAAAATGCGCTGCTTTCAGCATTGCATTTCTTCCTCTTTCCGCCAGTCCCAGGACCTAGACCAATCTGGGTCTGAGGCAGCAAGTGCTTTAGAGGCTCAACCCACTTGGAGGCTTCATGTCTTAAACCTATCTGCACGGGCACCCGGCCAGCTCAGTGCAACTCTTTTATCTCAGGGTTGTGAGTTCGAGTCCCACATTAGGTGTAGAGATTACTTAAAAATTAAATCTTTAAAAAAAATAGATCTCTAGATTGAGAATCAGAGCCACACTCAGGGTCCTCTGGCCAGGATTGCCCACTATCAGGATCACCCTGACCTTACCTTATCATTGACCCCTGTACCCTGAAATGTTCAAAATTGACCTGCGCCCTCTCTTCTTATCTCTGAGTCCTTTTCTGGTAATAGCCCTCCTGTCTTGCTTAGATGTTCAGGCTTTTGCTTTGGTTGCCTTTCTGGATGTCTGTTTCAGGAGTCCATCTCGTGCCCCCAGCCTGCACAGCTCAAGAGGGTGCCCTTTTGCAGGGCACAATCTCTGTGGCTGCCCACGTCCATAAAGACTCCCAGGTCCCTTCCTTGTCCCGTCCACCCTCCTGCCCAGGACCTGGAATCCTGCCCTGAGATGTCAGCATGCCAGTTTATTTCTTTACTTGGAAAGTACATTCTCCTTGTAAAAACTTCCCGCCTTATAGAAGTACATTTCCCGCAATCCTCTCTTAGGTAATTGCAATTAAAAACTGGCGTGTGTGTGTGTGTGTGTGTGTGTGTGTGTGTGTGTGTGTGTGTATGTATATATACATATATATATATTTTCTTAGACCCCCCCCAGTTCATATATTAGTACACCTGTGCCCTTCCTCCCCCCACCTGAGTACACTTTACTGAAATTCCTAATATCCTACTGTTTTGCAACTCATTTTTTCACTTGACTATGCATCTGGGTCATCCTTCCATTTTGGCAAGTAGAGATCTCTTTCATGATTTAATGGCTGTATTGTATTTCATGATTTAGATGTACCTGGATTTATCGAACTCGTCCCACTGATAGATGATTGGAGATTTTCTAGCTTTTTGCTACTGCATATAATGCAGCCCTGAATAATCTTACGCATATAAATCTTTGCACCGTTGCGAAAGACTTTCTGTAGAAGGAATTCCTAGGTAGAGTAGCCAGGTTCAATGTAGAAACATCTTGAACTGTAATGGCCAAATCAGCTTAACAGGTCTAACCACTTTGCTCTCCCCCCACAGTGTGGGCAACGGTTTGTACTCTTCACCTCACCAGCCCTGTTTAGCCTTTCAAATCTTGACTAATCTGATCGGTGAAAGATGTTTTGGTTTGCGTTAGATTTTTTTTTTCCACTTGTTCTCTCATTGCAAAGCTGAGGGGATACTGATGACCTGAGGTTGAAGGTTTTTTGTTTTTCATTTGTTTATGGGCCATCTTATTTCAGTAGGTTCCTGCCCAGGCTTCTACTGATCGTGCACTTTCATTCCTCATTTCTTTCTTTCTTTCTTTCTTTCTTCTTTCCTTTCTTTCTTTCTTTCTTTCTTTTTTTAAGATTTTATTTATTCATTTGACAGAGAGATCACAAGTAGGCAGAGAGGCAGGCAGAGAGAGAGAGGAAGGGAAGCAGGATCCCGGATGATCAGAGAGCCGGATGCGGGGCTCGATCCCAGGACGCTGGGATCATGACCTGAGCTGAAGGCAGAGGCTTTAACCCACTGAGGCACCCAGGAGCCCCTCATTCCTCATTTTATTCCATTCCCTCCTTCAGAACCCTGTGCCGTCTGCCACTTCCTGCCTCTAAGCTGCAGGGCGATGTCCAGCCCAAGACTTTTGGGGGGAAAGAGCAGAGTTGACTCCCTGCTGCCCCGCACATGGTGTAACTTCTCTTGCCCACCCCGCCCCATGCCCCATTTCCTCATTTGAAAACTGAGATGGTAATTTGGCTTTCAGGATTAAATGGGATAATTTTTATGTAAAGCACTTAGCCCTTGCCTCTTACAGTGTAAATGTTCAGGAACTACTAATTACTGTTATTATTGCTATAATAAGTTATGCCCTTTGTTTTCTAAGGTATGCTTTCTTTTTTTTTTTTTAAGATTTTATTTTTATTTATTTATTTGACAGAGATCACAAGTAGGCAGAGAGGCAGGAGGAAGCAAGCTCCGCGCTGAGCAGAGAGCCCGATGCGGGACTCAATCCCACAACCCTGGGATCATGACCTGAGCTGCAGGCAGAGGCTTAACCCACTGAGCCAGCCAGGCACCGCCTCTAACATCTGCTTTCTGACCAATACCAACATTGAGATGGCAAAGGATATGGGGAGACTCTTTGAAAACGGGGCTGTACTCAGGCATGGACGGACTTTTTATTTTTTTATTAATTTTTAAATTTTTTTTATAAACATATAATGTATTTTTATCCCCAGGGGTACAGGTCTGTGAATTGTCAGGTTTACACACTTCACAGCACATACCCTCCCCAACGTCCATAACACCACCACCCTCTCCTGACACCCCCTGCCCCCAGCAACCCTGTTTATTTTGTGAGATTAAGAGTTACTTATGGTTTATCTCCCTCCCGATCCCATCTTGTTTCATTTATTCTTTTCCTATTCCCCAAACCCCCCATGTTGCATCTCCACTTCCTCATATCAGGGAGATCATAGGATAGTTGCCTTTCTCTGATTGACTTACTTCGCTAAGCATAATGCCCTCTAGTGCCATCCACATCGATAGACGGACTTTTTAGATCTTCTCTATTCCCTGCGAGTGTCCTGAGGCTCAAGGATGAATGATGTGGCTTGGCTCTGTATCTCACACTTTGCCGCATGATTCTGATGCTGCCCCTCTGTTCTCTCTCTTTATTGTAACTGAGTCACATGGGATCGGAGGTTAGAACTATATGGCTAAATGTAGCTCACCAGTTTCTTTCTTTCTTTCCTTTTTTTTTTTTCTTTAAAGATTTTATTTATTTATTTGACAGAGAGAGAGATCACAAGTAGGCAGAGAGAGCAGAAGAAGCAGGCTCCCCGCTGAGCAGAGAGCCCAATGTGGGGCTCAATCCCAGGACCCTGAGATCATGACCTGAGCCGAAGGCAGAGGCTTTAACCCACTGAGCCACCCAGATACCCCGCCAACCAGTTTCTTATGTTTATTCAGAGTGTTGTGAGTTTTTTCTTCAATTAAAGTCAATGTTTAGAAGTTAGGACAGTAACATAAATATCTAGATTTCTAGGCTTTCTTGAGAACTAGGAAATGTTGACAGGTCTCCACCAGAGCTGGGTCACTGCTGCCCCCTGTACAGATTTCCAGGCCACCCCGACATCTGTCCTCTCCATCACGCAGCTGGGTGTCCTCTGTAACCTGTTACCACGGTGCCCTCTTGCTTTCCTAACAGTAGAGGAATATTTCTTGGTACGCGTGTACCAAGGCAAAAATGCTAAAGCAAGCATATTTCTGTGTATAAGTGAAGGATATTCTCTTGTGTTTAATTTGCCAAGGAATTACATCATTTTAGCCATTGGCTTCACTCACTCACTGGACCTGCCAAGGCCAGGGAGATACAGGGGACTCAGGTATGAATCAGTGCTCACAGCCTGCCCCTAGGGGGCGCTGCGGGCATCTCTCTCTTGCCCCCCTTTACTGCAGTGGTTCTCAATCTTAAACTGGGAGTTTTAAAAAAATATTCAGACCTGGGTGTTGGGGTGTTCTACCTGCTGCCTCATTGCTTTCCCAAAGAGCAGGAGAACCGTTTCGGATGGATTGAGAAGAAGGTTTATTGGACTTGCATCTATCTAGGAGTGTCATCTGTCTTCCGTGGCATTCTGTCTCTTCCGAGCTCCAGGATCCCCCACAAAACTGAGGGTTATAAGGTTTGGGGTTCTCAGCCTTTCAGGCTGCTCTGCCTGGAAGGCCAGGTAGGTAGATGAGCCCAGCTATGCCCTGGTTCTCAGGAGGAGAGAAGCACTTCCATTCTTTCTTTCTTGCATTCTTTTCTCTGGACGCATCCTTTGGTCTCAAAGCAACAACACAAGGGCCAGGTTCTGGCTATAGACTTGGGGACAGAGCAGACGTACCACTTGGCTCTAGACCGTGGGACAGCTGTCCTTGAGCGAAAGGGGTCTACCAGCTGCCTGCAGTGGAGTCCCACTGGCCCGGACTTGGGATTCACATTGGGGTTGAAGCCAGAGCCTTACCTGCTGGTATGAGCAGTGTCTCAACTAGAGCTGCCTCTTGGCCAGTTTCCCACCAAAACGTGGCTTACCGTGGTCAGTCAAGGACTTGGGTGTTGCGGCCCTGGCAGTGGGTCCCACCATCAAATCAGCATCACAGTACTGACTTCTCCTGGTTTCCTGCCAGCTCAGACAGAATGAAATACTCCACCCGTGCTCCCAGGCAGCCTGCCCTTCCTTTTAAAGTATTTATTTTTTATGGTCATTTTTTATTTGCCTGTCTGTTTCCCTTCCTAGAATCTAAGCTCCTTGATGGTGTTACCACATTAATATTGTTGGTGCCCAGGACATAACTGGTGTTTGAGACGTACTTTCTCATGGATTTAATTCTTTAAAAAATTTTATGGACTCTTTTTCTATATGAAAAGCTGTTTTCGGGGCACCTGGGTGGCTCAGTGGATTGGGCCTCTGCCTTCAGCTCAGGTCGTGATCCCAGGGTCCTGGGATCGAGCCCCGCATCGTGCTCTCTGCTCGGCGGGGAGCCTGCTTCCCTCTTTCTCTCTCTGCCTGCCTCTCTGCCTGCTTGTGATCTATGTCTGTCAAATAAATAAATAAAATCTTAAAAAAAAAAAAAGCTGTTTTCTAGGTGGAAACTTTTTGTCTTCCCTAGGAGACAAAAGTTCAAAATGTAGTTTATATTCTGAAGGAGCTCCTTACCAGTGCTCAGTCGTTCCATTTTTCATTCAGTTACTCAACATTCCTGTATTTCTAAGGTCTGGTCACCTTGGCCCTGGGGATGCAGAGATACCAAGGGTGTATACCCCACTGTCAAGGGCTTCCTGTCTACTAGGGGAGACAGCTGTAAAATGTATAAAGCAAGCACAATGTAATGTAACACGAGCAATGACAAAATTTCTAGTAAGTGTTAAAAATATAGAGTAAAATATAAACAGCTCAGAACTAACCACAAAGCAGTACGTGGCTTGGTGGTTGTCAAGGGAAGGTAAAGCTCAGCTTTCCTTGCAGAAACTCAGGGGACACCGAGAAGGGTCTCCACGGTGCCCTCGGTGATTCATGGCACATGTCAGTACAGCAAAGGCCCAGAGAAGGCCTACATTTAAAAAAAAAAACAAACCCAAAACCTAACTGTTTGATTTATTGTTTCCCCACGTATTGGGCTGTGGAGCTCTTTTTCCCTCACCATTTCATATCCTGTGGAACTGTCTTTCCTTAAAATCATTTGAGGGAAATGCTGTTGTAGGCACATCTGTGTCTACGCAGATAAGCTAAGCTGGTGGCTCTCAACGTTTTGGGGGACATGGACCCTTTGAGAAATTAATGGGGGTGGGGAGCAGATTGTACACAATTTGTGCATTCCTTGAAGCCCGTCCAGGACCCCTTTCCATGGTCAGGGAAAGAAAAGGGAGCCGTAGGAGGGATGTGTGTGGGCCAGGACAAAAGAGGCAGGAAAAGATGGAGCTTGGTCAGCGCCAGGCACTTGGGCTGGGGGTGGGGAGACATCGTGCAGGCAGAGGGGACATCGGTGGCGTCGGGGAGGCCAACTGTAGAAGGACTGAAATGCCAGACTCAGAATTCAGCAGTCCTTAATGACCAACTTGACTGTGAAGGTCGAGGGAGCTAGGAGACCAAAGAGGACTTGACTAACAGAGACTCGAGTCCTAGTAGGATTATTTACAGAAACACCAAAAGTCGTGCAGCTAAAACTCCCTTCAACCTGTCAAAACCTATGTTAGTATCATGGTGAAATGCCTCAACTTGCCTTTATTAACCAGTGCTGAATCTCTCACGTGGAAATTCGCTTTCCGAATTGAAGTTGCCATGTAACTGGGCATCCTACCTTGAACAGTTAAAAATCAGATTGGTCTGACTTCTAATTTTAGAAGGAATCAGGCTGACCTTCATTGCGCTGTTGCTAACTGGGGCCGGTTACCTGGGTGACTAGATTTACAATATATCAGTATGCAAATACCATCTGCCCAAGAGGAGGAAGGAAGAAAGGCCTTCCTCCTCTGAGGCTTGTCAGCAGTCCTGGAAATGTCTTCCTCTGGGAATGGGGCGGAGGGCAGAGAACAAGAGAAGAGAACCAAAAACCAGGGAAGATGTGATTTTTCAGGGATGTTGTGCTCTGCCTTCTGGACGGTCCCATCACATCATTAGGGCACATCATTAGGGGGAATATACAGGTGGAGTGGAGATGATGCTACATTGCTTGTAGTTCTGCATTGTATCACAAAACACTTGGATTCAGATCATTGCAGTGGTTTAATGAAGCCTTTGAATACAGGGTTCTTTTTTTTTTTTTTTTAATAAAGATTTTATTTATTTATTTGACAGATCACAAGTAGGCAGAGAGGCAGGCAGAGAGCGGGGTAGGAAGCAGGCTCCCCGCTGAGCAGAGAGCCCGATGCAGGCCTCGATCCCAGGACCCTGAGATCATGACACCTGAGCTGAAAGCAGAGGCTTAACCCACTGAGCCACCCAGGCACCCATGAATACAGGATTCTTGCTTCCACACTGCCATTAGAAATCTAATTTCCAGTTGGTTAAGAGTCTGCACTAGAAGGGCGAACTAGAAGTGGATATTCCGTCTCATTTCCCTCCACGACAGGTTGACTGGGGATGCTGACGGGATTTTCTGCCACAGAATCTCTTTATTCAGCTCTTGTCCTGAGTATTGTTTCGGGCTGGGATTTAGAATCACATTTGGAAACATTCACATCCGAAGGCAGGGAGCTTCTACTCCTTTTCATGACATAACTGTCACATCAGCCGTCAGCTGCAGGAATTTCTTCCACCCACGGATTTTGTGAGTCCAAATTAGATGGACTCATTAATTTTAATTTTTACTTTAAAAATCTCGGGGACGTCTGTGAGTGGGTATGTTTCCTTTAATTGCCACATGGCATGATTTGTGTAGGAGGAAGACTTTCCAGGAGCAGGGCCGAGAACCTTGGGCTCCTGGCTTCTAATTTTGTCCCCACTGGTAACTTCCTCTGTGACCTCTTCTCTCCTTTGGCACCGCTGTCTCCCACCTCTTTAAAAAACTCCTCCTAATATCACTGTGGAACTGTCAGCAGCATGGGAGAGTTAGGAAGGCCACTTAACTTATCAAGGGACTTTCCCCAGCTTTATAAATAAGTAGCCTTTTATCAGGATGCCAGGCAAGTGGCTGAGGAGATTATGCCAGAGACAGGGGAGAGTGAATCCCAGAGCCATACTGCCGGGGTTCAAATCCCAACTCTACCACTTCCTAGCCTGGTGACTTTGGGCAAGGCGTGCAGCCTATCGGGGCACCAGTTTCCTTATTCGTAAAATAGGGACAAAAATACTTACCTACCTTGGCGTGCCTGGCTGGTCTCGTCGGAAGAGCGTGCGACTCTCGATCTCGGGGTCGTGAGTTCGAGCTCCGTGTGGGGTGTAGAGATTACTTAAAATAAAATCTTAAAAACAACAACAACAACAAAAATACTTCCCTAACTCAGAGGGTCATTGTGAGGGTTAAAGAAGTGTAAACACTTGAGAACCATGCTGTCCTAAGGGCACCTGGGTGGCTCAGTCAGTTAAGCGACCCATTCTGGATTTTGGCTTAGGTCATCATCTCAGAGTCATGAGATCGAGCCCCACATTGTGCTCCATGCCCAGTGTGGAGCCCACTTAAGATTCTCACTCTCTCCCCTCTGCCCACTCACACATGCCTGCTCACTCTCTCTCTCTCTCAAAAAAATCCCCCAAAACAAACAAAAAAGAACCGTGCTGACCTAGGGAAGTTAGAACGGGGTGGCAGCTCTTATTAATATTTCTGTTGTGTAGCCTCAGGGGTCCTGGGAAATAGTGACATTTTGCTGTGAGCAAGAAAAACGTCTAGGATTTGTTTGTAGCCGTGACATCCCCCTTCCTTCTTGGTAAGCGCGTGCCGTCTACGTGCAGGTCAAGCCCTATTTTGTGTGTGACGCCCTCCTGGACAAGGAGAGCCCCGCCATCCCATTCCCCTCACTCCTCGCACATGTTTAGTCTGTGCCGTTAAACAGTTAAACAGTTAGTACGTTTGGATGTCGCTACTCTAGCGTCTGATCGCCTGTTGTGTCAAGTGTAGTTCTTTGCTGGCCCTGGAGGGTAATGAAGAGATGCCCTGTGACTGGAGAGTTGCCCATGCTACTTGTCCATTGGCTGTGCCCAAGTGTAAAATATGGGGCCAGAAGCCAAACAAGCCCACACTTATCCCAGAGCTTACTCTCGGCTTTGGAAGTCCCTTGGTTGACTTTCTCCTAATATAAGTAAACAAAAACTATCAAACGTAAATATGGCACCTTACTGGTCGGGATGTAAAATGGCGCGGCTGCTGTGGAGAGGTGAACGGTTCCTCAAAAGGTTAAACGCAGGGTTACCTGTAGCCTAGTAGTTCCTCCCCTAGGTATCTACCCAAGAGAACTGAAAACATACGTCTACACAAAGGCTTGTACACATATTTTATAGAAGCATTATTTATACTGGCCAAAAAATAGAAACAACCCAAATGTCCAACTGATGGGTGAATGAATAAAATGTGGTATATCCATACAATGGAACATTCTTTGGTTAAAAAAAAAAAAAAGGATGGAACTATTGATACATGCTACAACATGGAGGAATGTTAAAAACATGATTCTAGGGGTGTCTGGGTGGCTCAGTGGGTTAAATCCTCTGCCTTCAGCTCAGGTCATGGTCTCAGGGTCCTGGGATTGAGCCCCACATCAGGCTCTCTGCTCAGCAGGGAGCCTGCTTCCTGTCCTCTCTCTCTGCCTGCCTTTCTGCTTACTTGTGATCTCTGTCTGTCGAATAAATAAATAAAATCTCTTAAAAAACAAACATGATTCTAAATGAAAGAAGTCAGTCACAAAAAGCCACATACTGAATGATTCCATCTGCATAAAATGTCAAAATAGACACAACCGTAGACAGAACATACATTAGTGGGTTGATAGGGGCTAGGTGCGGGGAGATGGCCAGTGACTGCTAATGGGGCTGGAGTTTCTTTTGGGGATGATGAGAATGTTCTGGAGCTAGGTGGTGGTGATGGTTGTACAACCTTGTGGATACACTAAAAACCACCAAAGTAATTACTCAAAAAAAGAAAGAAAAAGAAAAAGAAAAAAGAAAATCCATATAGTCTACTGCAGAGTTTAAAATCATTTCCAGGGTTACTTTTTCAAGAGTCATTGTCAGCTAAAATAGAATAAAAAGTAACTTAATTTACAAGGAATAAAAGAAAAATGCAAATTACCAAGAATGGCTTTTTCACCCCAAACCTTTGCATGTAAATCCTACACGTGTGGTTCTAAGTCAGTTCTCAGGACTGCTGGCTGCCTTCTTGGTTGTGATTCTATAATTTACTACATTCCTGGTTGGACCATCAAAAGAATACTGAATATAGCTCCTGTCACAGAAATAGAGGTGCCTCTACAGGTCGTGCCCACCACCAGGCTCCCTGAGTAATAACTGCCTCTTTGTGGCTCGTTTACAAAGAGTTGCAAGCGTTCGTGAATGTGTCAGGGCCTTTGTGACTTAAATGAGTTTATTGCATTGAGTTTATCTTACGTTTGCAACCGGAGCATTTCCAAAGGACACTTTCCACCACCCTAAATCATTCCCACCATCTCAGTCCATCTGTGTTCCACCGGAAGTGTCTACCGATGAACATTTCTGGTTTAAATAAATCATATGGTTGACATCTCTCCCAGGGTTGTCTCGGTACTTATTTGGAAGAAGAGTCTGAAAGGCCCATACACCACCTAAAATGAGCTGTGAAAGAGTGAGAGATTCAGGAAAGAACTTGGAGTTGACCGAGTAATTCCACTTCTAGGTATTAACTCAAAAGACTTGGAAGCGGGGACTCAACAATTCTTGTACTCCAGTGTTCGTCACAGTTACTCAGAGTTACAGCCGAAGGGTGGAAACCACCCAGATATCCCTCTGCAGATGAATGTGTCAACGAAACGTGGTGTGTCTGCACAGTGGAATATTACTCGCCCTTCAAAAGGAAGGGCATTCTGACACATGCACGATAGGGATAAGCCTTGAGGACATCATGCCAAGTGAAGTAAGCCAGACACAGAAGGACACACACATATTATACGAGTCCACTTACCTAAGTACCTACAGTAGCCTAATCTGGAGATTTGGAGATAAGAGGTCATTGACTGGGGTGGGGGGTAATGGGAGGGATTGGAAGTTGTCCAACAGCGGGGAGCGCCTTGGTGGTTCAGTGGGTTAAAGCCTCTGCCTTCAACTCAGGTGATGATCCCAGGATTCTGGGATTGAGTCCCTCATCGGGCTCTCTGCTCCGCGGGGAGCTTGCTTTCCTCTCTCTCTCTCTGCTTGCCTCTCTGCCTGCTTGTGATCTGTCTCTCTCTCACTGTCAAATAAACAAATAAAATCTTTAAAAAAAAAAAAAAGTCGTCTAATGGGTACAGAGTGTCATTTGGAGATGATGAAAAAGATGAAAAAGTCTGGCAATGGGTTGTGGTCATGGTCAAACAACACTGGGAACGTACTTAACATCTCCGAATCGTACATTTAAAAAGAGTTCCAATGGTTGATTTTCTTATGCATATTTTACCACAGTTAAAAAAAAAAAATTAAAAATCCTCAGAAAAGCAACACTTCATGTTCCTCCTTTTGTCTGCTACATTCTCTTTTCTCCCAACCCTTTGAAAACACCATTGCCTCTGGGACTTGTCCCCGTCTTCCCTGAGGAGGGTACACAGAGTCAGCTGGGCTGCCAGCTGTAGACGCGGGGAAGAGAGGGCCACCACTCGGCTTTCAAAGTAGCAGTTGATAAAATCTCTCTCCAGGTCATTAGAGTAAGTCCAGAATGTAAGAGGAGCTCAGCAGATAGATTTGTTAATGTTGTAAGTTCTGCTGTTCTACCCAGTTTACTCTGTTTTGCCTATTTTCATTAACAGTCTCAGGAGAGCAGGAGTTGACGACGATTTGCTTTTCTCAATCCATTGTCTGCTGCATTTTACCGGGGACAGAAGAGCCTTAGGCTGCCATTGCTGTAAGAGAAGGGTCCCCTCCTGTCTTGCAGCCAGCCAGAGGCGCCATAGATTCTGGCTACCTATGGATTTATAGGTATCATATGCGTAAAACCTGGGGCCTCCGCTCCAACGTGGGGTGAAGAAAGGTACTGGAACGTTTCCAACTTAGATCCCCAGATAGAACCTGGTCACGACTCTCAGCATTGCTGGATAGCTCGCTGAGCTGGCTAGCACTTAAGCAAGCAAAGGAGTTCAGTGACCTTCTAATGTTATTCTAGGCACGAAGTGGCTTGAATAACTCTTTCAAAACAGTGAAAACTCCCATTGTTCAAGTGTATATGAAGCAGCAAGTGCTTCTCTCTGCGTTCAGTTGCCCTTCTGTTCTCAAAAGGTCTGGAAGATACTAAAACTAATTGCTATCATTCCTGCAAGTGTATTTCTACTTTCGGCCAATACTACAGCTTTCCCGGATGCTGATGGTCATTTTCCTAAAAGATTGATAGGCATGGGGATAGGCTTCACAAACAGGAAGGACCCTTAATCTGGAAAGCCCCTGCTGCCTGCGGTGCAGGGTGCAGAAGGACCTCTCCCTTGAAGACATCTTTGGTTAGTATGAGGTCAAGGTTAAGGAGAGGAACACCGACAAGGGGGCAGCAAGGAGATGATGCAGGATACTTTTCCCAGGAAAGCTCGGCCTCCGTTTTTTGGTCTTGTGGGTTTGTGTTCTGTAGTCAACACAAGTGCCTTGATTGCTTTCTAAAGGTCAGACCTGTCACCAAACCTCTCCATTTACTTGAGTTGCAGTCGGTTTCACCTTTCTTGGCAAATGGTTTGATAGCTCAGACAGAGGCCCAGGCTCCTTGTAGCTTGTAGCCTTATGTCTTTACGGCGGAACGTCTATGAAAAACCCTCTCCTTCCCCGGAGACCAGGTCTGTCTTGCCCATAGTTCTGCTTCCAGTGTCTGCTGGGGCTGACACACCCTGAATGCTTGTTCAGCTTCCAGACCAGAACAGACGAGGTTCTCCAGAGCCAAGACTGTCCTCACAACCACTGTCTGGAGAAATCTCACATTCTTCCGTGAAGGCCAACTGCCCCCTGTAGCCTTGAGTTGAGTTCTAGCCTTTCTGTCTTTACACTCTCCGTGGCTCTTCCTGGCACACCATAAAGGCTAATTCGTTCAGCTTCTTATTTATAAGTACACAGGGATGACACCTGCTCTAGCTGATGCTTATAACATAGCTGATGTCTGCCGCATCTTATCAGTTGGGCTGTTCAGTATTGGCATCAAATGAATTGTTGGGGTAGAATACCTCCTCCCCCCGAGCCTTCCACCCTGGAGGGAGCCAGTGTTGGAAGGAGCAGATCAAATGTGCACTCTGACTTCTTCACTGTGTTGTCTCACCTTCCTGTACTGGGGCAGGTAAATGACACCGGGTGTCCTGGAAACGATTTGCAGAGTTGTGACAGCCAGGGGACAGCTAAGCTTGCACCAGCATGAAGCCTATCCTGAGTGCTACACTGCTCTATTTTTTCTTTTCAGTTCAGTCTAAAACTTAGGATGGGGGGAAGCATCGTGGGATGATGCTGTTTATATGAGTTTTTCACAAAAGGTTTTTTTTTTTTTTTTGAATTAAATGTCCATAACCCAGCTCCTTCTTAAATCTTTTTTTATCAGCTCTTTCATTCCTGTACCCGGGCAAAATGACACGGGTATTACGTAAACAAGACACCTCAGAGGGCTGCTTATAAAAATCCAGGAGAAAAGATAAATATGTGATGATACAGTGATATCTTGAAAATATGAGCTGCAGGTTTGTATCTTCTTTGTGGGATCGGATATTGGTTTTCGTGGTTTATTGACCTGGCAGGGAGAGATCTGACGAAACACCCGAGAACCTTACACCTTTTTTTTTTTTTTTTTTTTTGAAACCTCCTTGTCTGCATGGAGAAATCTGGACATCGAATCAGAGAGCCAGAAAGGCTAAGAGGTTAGCAGTTGTGTCCTTGCAGAACCCAAATTAGATCCAGCCCTTGGAAGTAAAAACACA
This sequence comes from Mustela nigripes, assembly GCF_022355385.1. Lineage (NCBI taxonomy): Eukaryota > Metazoa > Chordata > Mammalia > Carnivora > Mustelidae > Mustela > Mustela nigripes. The sequence continues at coordinate 13,351,989 of NC_081572.1, forward strand.
CATTGCCTTCCCCAAAGAAATAGGACTTGGTCTTCCCACAGCGCTGCAGAATGCCGGGCTGACGAGCAAATGGAGGGGCGAGGTCATGAAATGTGATGGTCAAGTTCCGTAAGGAGCTGGTGTTTTTGTTGTCTTGTGTTGAGGATGGTGGAATCAGCGGTCAGCGTGCATTTGTATTCAGTTAATCATTCTTTCCCTTCTGCTAGGGTCTTTGCAAGGGGACATAGTCAAAACCAGGTTACTGGGCACCTGGGTGGTTGGTTAAGCAACTGCCTTCGTCCCAGGTCATAAGCCCAGGTTCATGGGATCGTGGAATCGAGAGCTGGAGGGCTTGAGTCCTGCATCAGGCTCCTTTCTCAGTGGGGAGTCTGCTTCTCCCTCTCTGTCTGTGCCCCGCCCCCCTTGTGCACCTTCTCAAGTAAATAAATAAAATCTTCAAAAAAAAAAGTTACTTGGGAGCAGCAGCACTGGGAATGTTCCAGAACGCTGATACTAATTAAAGACATTTCACTTTAGGGCACCACGAGCCAGACAACTAACGGGCTGGTGGCAGGAATCACGGCAGTCTTGCAACATTGTCTCAGAGGGAAGTCCCTTTGTTGTTCTCCTATAGGCTCAGCTCTACACCATCAAGTTAACTTTTAAACCAAAGATCCATTAAATGTAACTGTCCCTGTTCTTTTTTTTTTTAAAAACAATTTATTTATTTATTTGAGAGAGATCGAGAGAGAGAGAGAGAGAGAGAAAGAGGATGTGAGAGAGAGAACTAGCATGAGACATGGGAGGGTCAGAGGGAGAAGCAGGCTCCCCACTGAGCAGGGAGCCCGATGCGGGACTTGATCCCGGAACCCTGGGATCATGAGCTGAGCTGAAGGCAGTTGCTTAACCAACTCAGCCACCCAGGCACCCAAACGTCCCTGTTTTTTAAAAAATTTTTTCATAACGGGAAAAAAAATTTTTTTTTTTCACATGATAAAAAGAGAATCACTGATAGATGGCTAGCTTGAGGTACAACGCAGGTGAGCCACGCTCCCGGGAGGATGACCAGTTTGCAGGCTTTTTTAAGAATTGTGATGAGGATAGGGCGCCTGGGTGGCTCAGTGGGTTAAGCCTCTGCCTTCGGCTCAGATCATGATTCCAAGGTCCTGGGATCGAGTCCCACATCGGGCTCTCTGCTCAGCGGGGAGCCTGCTTCCCTCTCTCTCTGCCTGCCTCTCTGCCTACTTGTGATCTCTGTCTGTTAAATAAATAGATAAATAAATCTTTAAAAAAAAAATTGGTGATGGGGACAAAGGCATGCACCTGCCGTGGTGAGCACGCCGGGTGTCCTTAGAAAGTTTTGAGTCACTATACTGTACACCTGAAACAGTACACTGGATGTTAACTCTACTGGATTTTAAACAGAAGCATAAAGAAAAATAATGGAGCTGAATCAGACGTCACATAAAATTGATCATTTTTTTTTTTTAAAGATTTTATTTATTTATTTGACAGAGAGAGATCACAAGTAGGCAGAGAGGCAGGCAGAGAGGAGGAAGCAGGCTCCCTGCTGAGCAGAGAGCCCGATGTGGGACTCGATCCCAGGACTCCGAGATCATGACCTGAGCCGAAGGCAGCGGCTTAACCCACTGAGCCACCCAGGCGCCCCAAAATTGATCATCTTAACCATTTTTTTTTTAAATTTTATTTATGTGACAGAGAGAAATCACAAGTAGGCAGAGAGGCAGGCAGAGAGAGAGGAGGAAGCAGGCTCCCAGCGGAGCAGAGAGCCTGACATGGGGCTCAATCCCAGGACCCTGGGATCACGACCTGAGCCGAAGGCAGAGGCTTTAACCCACTGAGCCACCCAGGCACCCCAATCATCTTAACCATTTTTAAGGGTACAGTTCGGTGGCTTTGAGTGCATTCATGGTTTTGGACAACTGTCACCACCATCTGTCTCCAGAACATTTTCATCTTCCTGTTACACACTAACCGCTCCCCTCCTCCAGCAACCACCATTCTTTTTTCTATATCCTTGAACTTGACTACTCTAAGTACCTCATGTAAGTGGAGGTTCCCAGACATTTTTACGTTCGGGAAGTGTTAAGTCTGATGACCATCTATTCAGATTCTCACAGAAGGAAAAGTTCTTGGGCGCATGGTCCACTGTTCTTTGGTGTTTGCGTTGCACAGGTGTGTGGCAATGCCTGGTTCTGGCGTCCCTTGCGGAACTGTGGCGTTACAGGGAGATGAGCAAAACAGAGCTCAAGACCCAGGCCACTCGTCGACCCACAGAAGGAGTAATGGCCGTGGCGGCTTGTGTACAATTTTACATTTTACAAAGCATTTTAATTTGTAAGTTGTTTCCCACTTGATTCTCACCTGTCCTGTGAGGTATTTTGTTAGTCCCATTTTAATGATCAGAAACTGTGGCTTGGATAAAATAAATTGTCTAAGGTTACAGAACTAATCAAAGGCCACATCAGGACTTTGGCTCCAGGTTTCGATTTTTAAAACCCCGGTGCTTTCCACCACAGCACGCTGGGAGCAATTATCACCTCTCCAGAGCCCTGGTAATCGCCAGTCCTCAGAAGAGGAAAGCTTCTCCAAATGCATTCCTAATTGTCAGTGCCCCACCTCGTTAGCCTGGACACACATGGAAACCCTTGCCTGACCAGCCAGCCTCCGAAGTCTTGCTGTGGCATCGTGGCCTCTCAGTCCCCCTTGGCCCAGATGAGGGTCTGGACCAGCACTGGGAGAAACATGGGAGGCACAAATGGAAGCCACATAGGTAATTCAGGATTTTCTAGAAGCCCCATTAAAGTAAGAAGGAACAGGTGTGGTTAATTTTTTTTAAAGATTTTATTTGTTGATTTATTTGAGTGAGAAAGAGAGAGAGCATGCGTGGGGGAGGGTCAGAGGGAGAAGCAGACTCCCCGCCAAGCAGGGAGTCTGATGTGGGACTCAGTCCCGGGACTCCAAGATCATGACCTGAGCCAAAGGCAGACTGCTTAACCAACTCAGACACTCAAGCTCCCTGAAGTTAATTTTTTAAAAAAGATTTTATTTATTTATTTGACAGAAACAGAGATCACAAGTAGGCAGAGAGGCAGGCAGAGGAGGAAGTAGGCTCCCTGCTGAGCAGAGAGTCTGATTTGGGGCTCGATCTCAGGACCTCGAGATCATGACCTGAGCCGAAAGCAGAGGCTTTAACCCACTGAGCCACCCAGGTGCCCCTGAAGTTAATTTTTTAAAAGATTTTATTTATTCATTTGAGAGTTAGAGAGCACAAGCAGGGGAAGGGGCAGAGGGAGAGGCAGGCTCCCTGCCAAGCAGAACCACCTCTGATTGGGGATCTGGAGGCAGATGTTTAACTAACTGGGGCACCAGGTGAGGTTCGTTTTAAGAATAGATTTCAGTTACCCATTATGTCTAGAATACTATGCTTTCAATATGTAATAAACATATGGATTATGTATAAAAACGTGTTTTGTTGTGGTTGTTACTAAGCCTTCAAAATCCAGTGTGCATTTTACACCTAGGGCAATCCCAAGTCAGGTCCTAAATTTTCATTGGAGGCATCTGATCTGAGTTTACCCTCAATGAGAATTTCTAGCTGAAAAGGTAGATTCACATACCCAAGGTGTTTCAACTCTTGTGTAAAAGTTTTCTAAGCAGCCGCATCAAGTGTCAGTTTTAAAATTTAAATTCATTAAAATGAAAGAAAATTTAAAGTTTCAGCCCCTCCGCAGCACAGGCCATGTTTCAGATGTCCACTAGCCATGTGGCTACCACGCCAGAGAGCACAGGTCTCGGCGAACAGCTAAGGCTGGCCCAGACCGGAGTAAGCACCAGGTACCTAGAACAGGAGGCAGCAGACTTTCCCTGTGACGAAGGATCAGCTAGTAAACGTTTTTAACTTTTCAGGCCATATAGTCTACACGCTTTAAAAAACAAGCATCAACCCATGTAGCTGGCCAGCCACTGGACCAGAACATTTGTCCTGGTGCCTTGGCTGGGCTGTGGGTTACGGAAAACAGCCCGCTCTAGCCCCTAGCATTCTGAGAGGAGGTTGTTAAAGGCTAGACTCGTTGTATCTCCTTCCCTGTGTGTAGTTACAATGTAGGCCCCACAATGCACCTGAAGATAAAACGTTTCGGGCTCTCTTTGCAGTGTGCATTTTGCGCATCGTGAGGCCATTGTTCAGGTGGGCTTTGAGAGTGGGGAAAGCTGGAAGAGCTTTGACAAAAGCGTGACTAGTGGCGTGAATAATGTGGCAAAATTCCAAGAACGCCAAATTGTGTCACCTCCTGCTTGTTCCTCCATCCACAAAGCCGGAGAGAGACGGGCAGGAATCACGCCCATCTCACAGATGGAAAAATACATGGTGCTGTGTTTAAGTCAGAGGGCCAGATGTCGCTCCGTGATTACCAGGTCGTGTGGCATCCATCCGTTTTGAAGGCAAAAGCAAAAGTAGATGTACATTTTAATTCCTGGGACAGGGCTGTGGATGTCCTGAGTCCTGTCTTTAGGGAATAGCGCCATCCAGAGTTGGTAACATTTATTACAGCCCTTACCTCCACTTTTGAGACCTGATGTTTAGAAATGGTATCGGGACCAATGGAGACAGAGAAAGGGGACAGGAAGGGAGGACACAGGGATTGATTGGAGGGAAGATGACAGCCCCTCCCCCCAACCTTGGTTCTTTAGGATGGGGAAATATGAGAGTCGGACCTCACAGAGATCTCTGAGGCTCAACACTTGGGAAGGGGCAGTGAAGTAGAAACCAGTCATAGCTTGGGGTGCTGTTGAGCCTAAAACTTTGGGTCCAATACTTGTGGCAAGTTTTTGGTGACACTCGATCAATCATCTGTATACTCAGGAGTTATGGCTTAGAGCCACCTTCTCTAAAACAAGGTTGGAGGGCGCCTGGGTGGCTCAGTGGGTTAAAGCCTCTGCCTTCGGCTCAGGTCGTGATCTCAAGGTCCTGGAATTGAGCCCTGCATCAAGCTCTCTGCTTGCCCCCTCTGCCTGCCTCTCTGACTATTGTGATCTCTGTCAAGTAAATAAATAAAATCTTTAAAAAAAATAATGAAATCAAGGTTTGAGGTTGAACTGTATTTTTTTTTTTAAGATTACTGATTGATTTGAGAGAGAGAGCAGGAGTGGGGGGGTGGGGGGTGGAGGGCCAGAGGGAGAGAGAGAATCTCAAACGGACTGCCCGCTGAGCGTGGCGCCCAGTTACAGGGCTTGGACCTCATGACTCCGAGAGCTGGAATCAAGAGTCGGATGCTTAACCGTCGGAGCCCCCCAGGTGCCCGTCAGGTTGAACTGTACTGAGTAACTCGATCGCGTCTGGTCATAGAGTTTGCAGTCATTATCGACTGATGAAAACGCTCGGCTTCCCCGGGCACATTTATGCGACTGTGCCTTCCTTCCAGTTTTGCGGCTCTGTGAAACATGCAGCCCTGTGTGCAAGTGGGGAGGACCTGAACCCCCATGATGTTTTTTGACTGCGGAGATCATCATTCGGGGTAGCTGTTCTGATGACGGCTCACGCGGGGGTCAGCCTTGCAGCACGGAGCTGTCGCTGATCGTGATTGCCTCTAGTGATGATTACCTAAACTCTGGAATTATAACAATTGATTTTACAAAGTTAGAGCATAATTGCTCCCTTCTTCCACGTGTGGGCACAGTTTAAACAACTTCGATCTTTCACACGCTCTCAGGCTCAGGTCGTTCAGCTTCTGAAATAGCCAAGTTCAGAGGCAGTGGCTCCCAGCTATCCCCTTTTTCAAAATCATGGTGAGGCCTAGACTTGTGAAAGCCATTCACCTGTCAGAGAAATAAGGGCCGAACTTGGGTAGAGAGGAAACAGGACGGAGCCCATGATGTTCAAATCCCAGCTCTGCCATGTGGCCTGGAGAAAGTCACTCCCGTATGAGAGACTCAAGTCTCCCGGTCACCAGATTGTTATCCATTCTCTGGCTTCAAAGTCTTTCCCTTTTTTTTTTTTTTTTTTTTTTTTAAAGATTTTATTTATTTATCTGAGAGAGAGAGAGAGAGTTTGTGCACGAGTAGGGCGAGCGGCAGAGGAAGAAACAGACTTCCCGCTGAGCAGGGAGCCTGACACGGGACTCGATCCCAGGACCCTGGGACCGTGACCTGTGCCAAAGGCAGATGCTAAACTCACTGAGCCCCCCAAGCGCCCCTCTGGCTTCAAAGTCTAAAGAGCCCTGTGGAACCTTTGGATTCAGCAGCCTTCCTTTGCCGTATGAGTTTGCTTGGAGACAGTGATGAGGAATGTGGTATTTTCACTAAACGAGAGATAGAGCTTTGCAAAAAAACCTGAGAATTCAAGAGGAAAGAAAAGGCGGGTGCCCTAAAGATGGAACATTTTGGCTTAGTAGTTGCTGATGACTGTCTTTGCTGCCTTGGCCCCGGTGGCTTTTCGTCATCTAGCGTGTGTGCCAGCCAGAACCCCAATGTCCCGCTCCCTCCCAAGAGTCTGCACGTAAAAGTGCTGGGTTGGCCCGGGATCCAATATTTGGAGGAGTCTCCCTGGTGATTTGGAGATAGATGGTTCAAAGACTATCTCTGTCCTGCCCTCCACCCTGTCACCGAGAAACTGCTTACTGCATGTGTCTGTTGTGAGTTAATTTGTGGTTTAAAAGCAAGACCCAAACCTCTGCTTCTGGATGGCCCCGCTCCCAGCAGAGCAGGCCTGATGTGCTGGGGAGGGAACGAAGTGACGGCTGCCGAGCCCTTGACCATCACCGTGTCTGGCCTTGAGTGTCCTGCCACCCCCACTCATGTCACCTGCGTTACCGCATCCAGTGTCTGTCGGTCGCCCCCAGACTGACGTGATCACAGTGAGCTAAGGCTGGCGTCTGCCCGGCACTGGCTCATTCGGGAGCCACTGGAATGATCAATGAGGCTGAGCGGCCGGGCCCTTCCCTGGCCGCTGGTGAATCAGCTGCCGGCCGCCTCGGCCCCATCCCTTCTCTACAGAGCAGGAAGCACCTGAGCCAGCGCTGACGCGCGTCTGGCTAATGGCCCTTCTGGGTCGTGTGTTGTCCTTGATGACCTACGTCTTTCATACGTGAGTGGGCTGCGGCTCCGAAAGACGTTGCGGCGGTGGGGGGTCTCTCCCTTCTGCCGGCCCCTGCCCCCCGCCCCCAAAGCCCTTGATGGGCTTTGGTTTTAGGCGGATCTGCGTCAGAAGTAGAGTCAACACTTAAAAAAAAAAAATTTGAGCTGAAAAATCACATCCCATAAAATTCATCATGTTGAGGTCAGGTCGGTGGCACCTGGTACGTTCCCAGTGTTGTACAACTACTGCTCTGTCCAGAACCAGAACACTTTGATCCCTTCCAGAGAAACCCTGTGCCCGTTGTATTGGTTGGCTAAGGCCACCATAACAGCACACCGCAGGCTGAGTGATTGAACCACCCGAATTTGATAGCTTCATGGTTGTGGATGCTGGAAGGCTGGGATCAGGATGCCAAGAGGGCAGGGTTGGTTCCTCCTGAAGGCCGCAAGGGACAGAGCTAGTCCATCAGTCCTTGGCTTAGAGATGATGTCTTCTCCCTGTGTCACATCGTGCTGTCTTCCTTCCCTCTGTCTCTGTGTCCAACTTGCCCTGTGGGTAAGGACACCAGTCCTGGGGCACCTGGGTGGCTCAGTGGGTTAAGCCTCTACCTTCAGCTCAAGTCATGATCTCAGGGCCCTGGGATCGAGTCCTGCATCGGGCTTTCTGCTCAGCAGGGAACCAGCCTCCCCCTGTCCCCCCTTCCTGCCTCTCTGCCTACTTGTGATCTCTGTCTGTCAAATAAGTAAGTAAAATCTTAAAAAAAAAAAAAAAAAGGACACCAGTCCTATTGATTAGAGCCCTCCCTAATGACTTCATTTTAACTTGATGACCTTTGTAAAGACTCCGTCTCCAAGCAAGGTCACCCTTAGAGGTCCTGGGACTTCGATGTAGGATTCTGGGGAAACAGAGTTCAAGCCATGATACCCATTAAGCTGTATCAGTATGGGTACTTCATTCCTTTTGATGGCTCAATAATATTCCCTGGTAGGCAAACCCTTGTTTTTTGAACACCAAGTACAAAGCAGCTGTCAGTGTGGTCGCCAGCCCCTGGGCAGCTGGGGCACCCTTCCTGTGAGAGGCTGGTGTGCCCGTGTGTGTAAGGGGGAGTGTGACGTCACAGGTGTATCTCAAGAATCCCCAATCTGTAAACTTTTTCTTACTGTCTTCCTTCCTTATTATTATTATTATTATTTTTAGGAGACAGTGTGAGTGAGGGAGGGGCAGAGGGCGAGGGAGAATCTCAAGCAGGCTCCATGCATGGTGCAGATCCCAACGTGGGGCTCGATTTCGGGACCCCGGGATCATCCCCTGAGCCAAAACCAAGAGTCAGTCACTTAACTACCCGAGCCACCCACGTGGCCTGCTCCTTCCTGAAAGGAGTCCTAGTTAGTTTTTATAGGGCGACGTAGGAGCCAGACTTACTCAAGGGGAACCAGGTCAAGCTTCTAATTGAAAATAAATTCAAAGATAGATTTTTATCTTTGCTTTCTCTCCCTTTCTTGCTCTTATCCTCCTCAGCACTCCCTCTTCCCCAGAGTGTGCGCAGCAAGTACGCACAGACGCGCGCATGTACACACTCACGTTAGAGGCATTTTAAAGTGCAGATCATTCTGGAAACGGGTGTGGGACAGGCGGCACTGCCCGGGGAGAAGACCCAGCCTGCTGCTCTCCGTTATGTTGGTTATGTCATGGTTACTGGGCCTGGGCTCTAGGGCTGCCCCCAGACCGGAGGCCCTCAGATTTTCTTTACAGTCTTCACCTTGCACCTCCCAATGAAACAGGGCCCTTTGGAGGTGTGTGTCCTCTCAGTCTTAGGGCTCTCTGCGCTGTCGATTTGTCCATTTCACTGCCCCCTCTCTCACCCTCTTTCTCTCTCTCAAAAATAAAATAAAATAACATAAAATCGATTTCTGTCTCTGATGCACAGACAGGAGACCTACATCCCAGCTGGCCTGGGCTCTCTGGGGAACAACCCAGAACAGCCCACCATTATTTTGTTGCAGATTCAGGCCGCTTATCCCCTTCCCAGGAGCCTTGACGATGTGATGCAGTGTGTGCGTGTTCCTTCACACCGAACCTTCGGGAAGGACCACAGCTGGGGGGGGGCGTCATCGTGCCTCCTGACTCTGAGCAGACGTCCCTCTTGCAAAAGTCATTTTACTCCCTCTGTCCTCTCTTGTGCCTCTCTCTTTTCTCCAACCAATTAGTTTTGCCACCTTGAGAGTTCACTGGGGGAAGGCACGCCTGTGGGCCCTGGGGTTTTCAGAGAGGCAGGAGGGGGAGTAGAACAGCTTAAAAACGCAGACAAGACAGAGAGTGTGCACGGTCTCTGTTGCTCCCTGTTACCATTTTCCTGTAAGTACATGTGGCTTCTGGGACCTCGAGCTGGAAGGCTCTACACTGTGGGTGGAATTGGACAAAAAGGAGTTAAAGATGCCTTAGGCTTCCGTCATTGTGGATCAGTCTGTGAATACGGGTTCCATTCATGGTGGGCCCTGGCCAGCTGGAGTCTGTTAAAGCTTCCAGGGGAATCTCACGTCCAGCCACCCTTGAGAACGGCTGTTCTAGGGGACAGAGAACTTGAGGACACTTGGAGAGTCGGAGCGGGGTGCCAGAAGAGTTAGGTGACTTCTAGTCCCCATGTGCCCACCCGTGTAATTAATGAGTAAGAAAAGGGGTAGAAATAACATATCCTGGCCTGTTTGTTGCCACGCAAAATAGGATGTTTGCACCATTTAACCCCGTAGGGCCAGAGTGGAATTGTGGGGGGGGGGGGGCTCCAGGGCTGCATTCTGCCTGCTGCTGCCTGTGGGTTGGGGGGCTGCCAGCCCTGAGTCCGTCAGCCACCCCAGCAGGCATCACCCAGGAGGTGGAAACTGTTCACAGGAACACGCCGTATCTCCACTCGACTCACAACTGATTCTCCTCCTGGCTCCGGAGGGAAAATAACACCAGGCCCGTGTGTCTGCCTTCTTTCACTGGCAGCAAGTGCCGACTGTCCGTTGCTTGCCAAACCATTGACGAGGGCGGGGGGGGGGGTCTGTTTCCGAAGGAGGCCGTGGGGCTGACTGACCTCTCTGTCACTGTGTGTTTTGTAGTACAAAATCGGACAGCTGTACATGATCAGCAAGCACAGCCATGAACAGAGCGACCGCGGAGAAGGGGTGGAGGTCGTCCAGAATGAACCCTTTGAGGATCCTCACCATGGCAACGGGCAGTTCACCGAGAAGCGGGTGTATCTCAACAGGTGAGTCACGGCAGCTGGCCATCCGCCTCTGGGCTGTCCGACCTCACGGGAGCCTCCTGGCCCACCCCTGCGGCTGCGTGTCTGGGACAAAAAGGTGACTTGGAAGTCAGTACAGCTGCCCCTCTCCATCCACAAGTCTAGCTGCTTCTAAAACCAGAACTCCCGCCTTCTGCAATATCGTCTTCAATGGCGTTTGCAGTAGGCGGACCTTTCCTCTTACCTTTCCTACCCTTTGGATGACATGTGAAGATGAAATCTGGTCTTAAGGAATACAGCTCTTTGTCTTCTCCCTCTGGCTCAGTGTTCACAGTGGGAAAGGGATGGCTTCGCCTGTTGGTTGTAGAAAAGCGACAATGATGGTGGTGTGCCATGGGGGTCTTAACTTGGTAGCCGTTCCCCTGACCGCCGAATGCGCACTCGGGTGTTCACAACGGGAACCGACACCATGCGGGGCCACCCGGGACCAAAGTGATAGGCAGTGCTTAAGGGGACCCAGCCTTCCCAAGGTAGAGGTTGTCATTGCTCCTTCGGAAGGGTAAGGAACCCAGGGACATAAACCCAGCACTCGTCAGGACCGCCATTGGCTTTGCAAAGTATATCCTTTACTCTCTTGCTGTTTTCTTATCATTAATGGCGGAGTTGGTTACTGGAGCGTGTCTGACCTTCTCCCCACCCTCGACCCCCTTCCCGCCCATCTTCTTCGGTTCCTCTGTCCTAGGTCAGGACATTGGTGTAGTCACATGAAATACATTCTGTTGAAATGAACTGTCTGCCCCAGTGAGCTAGTGTGTGACTGCTTCTGTCTCTGCCGTCATCTCTGTGAATACTTTTTACCCTCACCCATGGCTTCTCCTCTTGGCCCATACATGATCTTTTTAGAACACATTTCCGACAGAATAACTGGGCAGTGTGTCCGTTTACTCACTGATACTCGTGGCTGTTTATCCATTCTCTATGCCTCGACCATGAGACATTTCTGAGAGGAGCTGTACTGGGATTCTGCCGTGGGCATGAGGCCTTCACCAGCCAGCAGGCTGAACTGGACTATTCCTTCCTTTTTTTCTTTAAGATTTTCTTTATTTTTTTTATTTGACACAGAAAGAGAGAGAGAGCGATCACAAGTAGGCAGAGCAGCACAGAGAGAGAGAGGGGGAGGGGAAGAAGGCTCCCTGCTGAGCAGAGAGCCCAATGCGGGGCTCGATCCCAGGACCCTGAGATCATGACCTGAGCCGAAGGCAGAGGCTCAACCCACTGAGCCACCCAGGCGCCCCTGGACTATTCCTTCTTGATGGGAGCATTTGGGTCTTGTCACTGGGTGTATGGAAATCTCTCAGGCAGATATCCTGACGTTGAAGGCCTTGGGCTAATTACACCAACTTGTTTAAATCTACCCAGGGATGCAATATCAGGGAATTCCTGAGTCACGATGAAATGCAAATGAGATTGATCTTGTTCATCTATTAGGAGCTGTGAATTCACAGGATTTGGAACCAGTTCAGCCTCCAGCCAGCTGCTGATTTGCCAGAGTAGCTGAGCCCTGGGACTGTCCTGAGGATGACTTCCTTGCAGAGAGACCCGTTTCTCAAGATGCTGCTTTGCCATCCTTAGCGTGGAGGGTGAAAATACTGAACCGAATCGCCTCCTTAGAGCAAACAGTAGTGAGGGTGATGTGAGAAAATAGAGACCTACGGGAAATTCCATTTTTTGGGCGGATGATTGCCTTTTCCCAAATTGTTGCTGAGGGAATGTTCCATATGTACCAGATTCAAAAAAAAATTTTTTTTAAGAAAATTTTGCATCTTTTATTTTTATCCTGAAACAGAGCAAGAAGTGTCCAGCTGTCCCTGTCATGTCTGTTTTCTCTATCAAAATATATGATGTTTATTTTAAAGGAGAATAATAAACATTGGTAAGAGGGAAATTTGTTATAAATAGAATATCTGGACTTCCAGTAATAGAAACTAAAAAGATTAATGTGGACCCTCCCACCCCCCCACCTCCTATGACAAACACAGGATGAAATATAACAACATAAAGTTGAGCTCCAAACAAAGAAAGGGAAATCCTTAGGTACGAGAAGTAAAGAGGAAACACAAACCAGAATGGAAAGCAGATGAGCTCAGGCTCAGGAAGCTGGGATATGTCAGGGCTGACATGTAGGGGGATGTCATGGCTTCAGAGGGACAGGAAGTGTGGCTTTGGGCCCCTATGAAAGTGGGGCGCTGGGAGCTGAGAGGCGTGCACCAAAATCCTTCTTGACAATGGAGTACCGAGAGAGGATGCCACTCAGAGGCACGTGTTGACAGAACTCCTGAAGGTGGTACTTGAAGTAAAAGGAAACTGAACCCAAGAAGGAGGGAAGGCACAAGAGGTAGCGAGAAACAAGGAAGTGGGAGGGGCATGTGCGTGGCTCTGTGCATTAAGCATCTTGAACTTGGTTGGGACAGAGGCTTGTCAGCGGGGAGCCTGCTTCTCCCTCTCCCGCTGCCCCTCCCCTCCACTCCTGCTCTCTTCCTTTCTCAAATAAAGAAAATCTTTTTTTTGAAAAACTGACAAACATGGACAACTATGAATGAGCATAAGATGTTTTAAAAATACTAATAATGGGGGCGCCTGGGTGGCTCAGTGGGTTAAGCCGCTGCCTTCGGCTCAGGTCATGATCTCAGGGTCCTGGGATCGAGCCCCATATCGGGCTCTCTGCTCAGCAGGGAGCCTGCTTCCCCTTCTCTCTCTGCCTACTTGTGATCTCTGTCTGTCAAATAAATAAATAAGTCTCTAAAAAAAATACTAATAATGGGTAAGTGGGGGTATATTCGTAGAATTTTGCTTGTTTATTTGTTTATTTAAAGATTTTATTTATTTGAGAGAGAGAGAGTGAAAGAGCACAAGCAGGGGGAGGGCCAGAGGGAGAAGCAGGCTCTCTGCTGAGCAAGAAGCCAGACGTCGGGCTCCATCCCGGGACCCTGAGATCATGACTTGAGCTGAAGGCAGATGCTTAACTCACTGAGCCACCCAGGTGCCCCTATTTGTAGAATTTAAATAATGGACAATAATTCACCTGTACATGTGTTCGTGCGCTCTCTCTTTTAAAAACGAAATAAAAGGGCGCCTGGGTGGCTCAGTGGGTTTAAGCCTCTGCCTTCAGCTTAGGTCAAGATGTTTACGTGACATACTATAAAATAATAAGGCAGATTTCCATAATCATAAAAGAAAACCAAATCCATTCCTTTGATAACTCATAAACTGGAGCCACTTTGCATCTGTGACGTCCTGCGTGCACAGGGCTTGGGACTCCCATGTTGGCAAGGCTGCTTCGTCATTGAAATTCATGAAATGGGTATTTATTGAACCTTACATTGTATAACAAATTGTTCTTGTATTAGGGGGACTCCCTTAATAAATAAGACATGGTCCTTGTCTTCTGATCAGAGTAGGGTCTGGGCTGACCCTACTAGCATTTGTGAATCCATCTGTCCACCTCATGTGTGGTGTCAGGGAAGAAAAGCCTTCCCTCAGCCCACTTAGGTTCTGTCAGTGGGGCCTGCAAACTAAACTGAAGCCGACAGATGAATGGGAGAAAAGACCAAATTTGATTCATCGATGTACATGGGAGCACCCAGAAATATGAGACTCAGGTAGGCAAATAGAATTTAGGGCTTATATACCATTCTAATAGGGGCAGAGGAGAAAAGGCACTTCTGGAAAAACAAATGGCTTTTATGAAAAATAAACAAGAGCTTTAGGAGCATGGAGAGGAGACAGTGTCTGTTTAGGCAATTTCTTGGTGCTTCCTTCCCATCTCCAGTGAGAGGAGTCAATCTTCTTTGGTTGTGAAACTCCTGGGGAGGGTATTTATGACTGTTGAATTCTTTCAGGAAGCTCTGCTTTTATGCAGATAAGCAGAGTTCAGTAGAATCATCTTCCTGTAACTGTTGATTCTCAAATGTCTTCAACTCCAGGGAATCCTTCTGCCTCTGTGCGTGGCATCTTGTCTACCCCTTTACTGGCCACCAGGAGGTAGGTTCTGAGAGTTGAACTGTCATTAGCTAAGTTCTCCTAGTGCCCATGTACTAATTTATGCCAAGAAATGTCATTGTCCTGTGAACCTGAATTCATGAGCTGGCAAAAAGTGAGCGGAATTTCTTCCTCACATCAATCTATTTGGGAAGCCAAATCACATTTAGAGATTGGTTTATCACTCTACTACCCAAAGCATCTGTTAGAGACTGGAGTAGGCAGAGCCTACTCTCTGTGTAGGCAGAGCCTTCTCTCTGAGTCTGACTTGAGCAGAAAGGACATTTCTTGGAAGGGTGTGAGTGGCCTACAGAATTATGTGCAGGCTGGAGAAGGGGCAGCCTCAGGGCAGCTCCGATGGACCAAGGGCATCAAACAGACCATTTCATCCCTCCACCGTCACTACAGCTGCCATGGATCGGTCCAGATTGTCCCTTTTTTTCCTTTCTACCACTTATTCCAAAATCCCAACCATAAAGCATTCCACTGATGGCTCCAGTCCAGGCTCCAGCTTCCCATGAGCAGGGAGAGGGACTTCCAGACTGTTTTCCAAAGCGGCTGCATTTTGCATTCCCTCCAGCAGTGTGTGAAGATTCCAGTCTCTCCACATGCTCCCTGACCCTTGCTATTGTCTGTCTTTTTGATTCTTGCCATCCTCGTGGGTGTGAAGTGGCATCTCGTTTTCGGTTGGTATTTCCCTCTTGACTAATGAGTGTGGAGCACTCTTGCGCGCATTGGCCGTTCCTGTGTTGTCTTTGGAGACATGTCTACTGGGATCTTTGCCCATTTTTGAAGTGGGCATCATGCCTTTCTAAAACACCACTCATCCTTTTGTTGCCTCCCCTCACGTCCCAGGGACCATGGGGATGCTCCGTGCTCAGGGCCTTCCTTCGGCATCTGAGACGCAGCTGGGTGCACAGGACATCTTGGCGGCTGCCTGATACGCTTGGAACGTCCCATCAGTTCTAAGACGTTCGTGCATTTGGTCGTTGTCCTTGGGCTCTTGATCCAGCTCAGTTAACCAAATAACTGGTATTTCTTGGCTTGTCTTCAAAAATCCCAGTTCCAACTGGCATCCAGGGAAAGGAGGCAAGGTACCGATCCATCTCTGGGATGGCGATTCTAAATAAAACCCGTCGCCCAGAATCGCGGGAGGATGGGCTGCTTCTGTCCCCTGGCGTTTTCTCTTCATCCTCAGCATCTCTCCCCATGCCTTCCCAGGAAGCTCGTGCGGGGGGAGGGAAGCAGGGGTGAGGGTGGAGGGGCATTGGAGAAAAGATGGAGCCTATTTTTAGGCTTGTTTTTCAGTCATGAAGTGTCATGTTCTTCCCCACCACGGCTGCTGGATTAATTAGGCTCTGCTGGCAGCTGCCACTCAGGGAGGGTTGCCAACTTCTAACGGTGATTCCGCCTAATGCCGGAATCGATTTCCGTGAAAAAGACAACATTTCTCCTGTCACGTGGCTCCTGCCTTCCAGGACCACCTCTCCTGGCCTCTGGGTCCCTGGGCAGGAGGGAGTCCAGGTTCTCTAAGCTCCGCATGGGGGTTTGGCTGGACAAGCCAAGCCACCGGCTGTTTGCTCTACTCCCAGCTCATCGGCCCAGCTCTGTGCCTGCATTTGGGTCCTTCTCTCACGTTTCCTCTTTCTCTTCTCCCAGATCTGCCAAGCAAGTTAATCTCTTTTCTTAGATCTTGCCCAGAGTAAAGAGCTCAGTGCCCAGAGCTTGTGTGGCATCAGGCGAGCCCACTGCCCAGGCCACAGGTCGCAGAGAAATTGTCAAAGATTCTGACCTCGAGAGCTTATTCCCTGGGTCTTTTGAAAGGATCTTACAGTCACTACTGAATATCCAGAGCCGGCTATTGTTCGTTCAGGAAATACCAATTGTTGCCTGCTGTGTACCGGGCACCGTTGTAGGTGCCGGGCATGCAGCAGTGCGCAGGACAGAGATCCCCGTCCTGGGGGAGCTTACCTTCTAGGGGGGAGGGACCATGCACAGGAGCCGTAATGTATACGAATATCAAATAGGTTAGAATATCTAGTCTTCCAGGGGCGCCTGGGTGGCTCAGTCAGTTAAGTGTCCAACTCTTGATTTCCGCTCAAGTCATGATCTCAGGGTTGTGAGATCCGGTCCCGTGTCTGGCTCCTTGCTGGGCGGGGAGTTTGCGGCCTCCTTAGTCCTCATTCTCCCTTTTTCCTCTACCCCTCCCTCCCTTTCTCCCCTGTACCCCCTCATGTGTGCTCTCTCTCTCTTTAGAAAAAAAAAAAAAAAGGAATATTTAGTCTTAGATATTCCATGTGAATATGTATTTAATATGTAAATATTGAATATAATATTAAATACATGAAATGGATTAATTTACAGTATTTTATGTATTGGAGGAGTAGAGCATGTAAGGGACTTCTTCCCAGCGTACCTTTCAGTCTGTGCTATTCTGTTCTGTTCCCCTCTCAATCCTTAAGAACATGCCAGAAGTTCTTCTGCTGCCAGGATCCCTCCTTTCTGCTCCCTCATTCACCTTCTCCCATGGGGACTCGCAGGGACAGAATGTACACCTCGCGGCTGGATCTTACAGAGCCCAGAGCATCCAGTCAGGCACGAGCCACCTTGGTCCCGCCTTACTCCTGACCAACGCTGTTGACACATGTGGCCTGCCCCCTCCCTGGTGCTTCCCAGCATGTGAGCCGTGTTACCATCATGCTGTCCAAGCAGAGCCTTCCAAGAACCAACCCGGAGGAGGCCCTCCTTTCCTGGAAGCCAAATGCAGACCGCTCTTCTAAGTAGGGGGAGTAGGGTAGGGTCCAAGTTCAAGGAACTCCCCGCAGGCGAAGACCCAGGGGTCCTGCTTCTTACAGGTGATGCCTCTAGTCTGGAAATTCTGCCATGTAAGGAATGACATCAAGAGTTGAACTAGAAGAGCAGCCAGAAAAGCCATTAAGAATAGTAAGCAAATAAATCACAGCCACTGGAGAAGAAAAGTAAAAACCTCACAGGTCACTGGGTAGATACAATTGATTATCATCAAATAATCGTCAAATGCCAGGTGTGAAACCAAAGGTCAGAATATCCCCCATGGACCCGTGGAAAATGAGGTCTACTAAGAGGTAGCTTAGTCCTTTTTTAAAAGTCACGTTAAGTGAACTGACAGTATTTGAACAAAATCACAGCACAGACGGCGGCACCTTTCAGGGACCCCGCGGAGGAGAAAAGCCTGAGTGATGGGGGGCTCGGAGGGGCTGTCTTTCTGCTGGGAATGTTTTAAGTCCAAAAGATAATTGATTATAGTGCTGCATATCCTGCACGAGTTGGCAGATAGAATAGCTAAGATCAAGATGCTAGTGGAGACCATCATAATTCTGATCCCTGTTGAGAAAATGAAATTAGACTCCATTTAGACCACATTTGGCCTAATGATGTTCAGTACTTCCCAGGGCCAAAAAATATTCCCAAATGAGCATAAATTGCAGAGAGAGTTTAGATATCAGGGCGAATCTGGTGATAATCTGGATAGTAAAGTGCCAGAAGCTTCTAATGGAGGGATGGTTTAGGTTTCCGTTCCGGACGCTCTTTAGGGAGTCAGTAAACACTCTTAACCTGAGACCAGTTCAAATTCTGCCTGATGGGGCCTCCTTATCCAGGCCGGTTGTAATTGAGGGAGGCCTAGGGGACACGTGAGGAGGTTGCCGTGACTATATCCACCTACGTCCGGGGCCAGGTTTCCCAATCTTGGCACTGTTAGTATTTGGAATCAGATAATTCTTTGCTGCGAAGGGCGGGGGGGGGCTTTCCTGAGCATTGTAGGATCTTGAACAGCCTCTCCCCAATGGATGCCAGCAGCTTCCCTGCCCCTCTTCCACGACCTCATCGTGTGACAAACAAAAGTATTTCCAGACTTGCCCGTGTCCTCTCCTGGGGGCAGAACTCGGCCTCTGCCCCATTGAGAACCACTGCTCTAGGTTGACCAGCATCTGGGTTTGCCCAGGACTGAGGAATTTTTTTAACACATGGAGGGACTTTTCAGTGCTGCAGGTAGGACAGTCCCAAGGAGACAGGGGCGAGGTGGTCACCTGGCTGTGTCATTGACGTGTTCTCTGTCGTACTGAAGTTTCCAAAGTGAAAAACCTGACATTTTGAAACATCTGTCTCTGGGGGTACTGACAAAAGCTTTTGGGAAACTATCATTCCGCATCAGCACGTTTTCCAATTCTGTAGCCTTCGGAGTTCTGTCCGCCTTTTTCCTCGGTGTCTGTAAAGCCTGAGCAGCGGTGACGAAGGCCATCGAGAGGTCTGGTCCCGGGCAGTGGACCAAGAGGACGTGATTCACACGGGGCCGCCATTCTGGAAGAGAGATTCTTGTCTGACACCTGGTAGTGAGTTTGAGTGACAGACTTCTCCTCAGAACTGTAGGCTGTGTGACAATATACATCATGAAAGTGACAGCAACAGTGGGGACTCATTTAATTCCATTTTCCTTTGCAGGCCTGATAAATCGTTGCCACAGGGAAAAATAAATTTTACTTCCTCAGACAAAAACGATTTGAATAATGGTGTGCTCTAGGCAGAGTGGGGCCTGAGAGAAAGTCTGTTCATGGGCTTGAATCGTGTCCTGGAACTTGTTGCCGACGCCTCCTGCTCCTGGCCTGGTGGATGGCTTATCCTGGGAGGGTCCCCTTCCCGGATACCCCCAGAAGAATCACATAAAATGGTTATCAGCCATCTTGACCGAATGGTGTGGGTTTTTTAGGGCGTCTCTTCGGAAAACGTAATTGATTGTGGGGCTGCATATCCTGCAAGGACTTGGGGGATTAGCCACGCAGAAGATTCTGGAGACGGGGGTCCTGACCGTGGACAAGCAGGAATAAAGTCTCAACATGAATGGAAAATTGCCACTGTTTCTCATCCTCCTTCCAGAAAAGCTTGTTGCCTAGGAATGTGGTTCTTCTGGGAGGCTTTTTAAGTGATAGAGGGAGTGGTTTCTTGAGGGAGGGGGCCTGGGCCCCCAGAGCTCTATGCAGGAGGAGCCTACTACATCTGCGGAGGGGTGCAGTGGAGGTGGGACCCATCCCCCAGTGTGGACCGTGGGGGATGGGTCCTGATGCCTGTAGGGAGACATCACACTTAATCTAAGCTAAGAGATGCAGAGCGTTCTTTGGGGGGAGATGCTGCAATTCTGGTTCAGTCCCCTAACAGCACAAGGGGCCCACTTGCCTGTGAGCTGAAGCCACGTCTTCCTACACTTCCCACGGCCCAACATCGCCCTGGGCTCGGGGGGCAGATAGAAGGGAGCCCAGGAGAAGATGCTCTCATGGCCGCTTCCCGCAAGCAAGCCCCACACGATCTTCCCACTTCGGATGTCAACCCTGGTTGCTGTCCAGCTCCAGCGACCGAAAGAATAAATCAAAGGGAAAAGCGATAAAAACCCCTTTCAGGAAACAGCACCTTCCTTTCGAGCCATGGGAGCACTAGGTCAACGAGCAGTTCCCGCCACCGAGGTGATTTTCCAGGGGTGAGATGTTCTGCCTTAGGGCCACAAGGATTGTTCTGTGGGTCATAAACCTGCTCCCTGCTCCATGGCCCGAGAGCCATGGCCTCGTCTGACACTCACTCTGCTTCCCGGGCGCTTCGAGTCCCCATTTGATTTAACCCTGATAAACGGCCCAGAGCTTTGAGTTAGGTCTGGCCAGCTGTTGGAAGCACAGATTTGTCTTTTTAAAAGCAGGTCCTGGACACTGTCAGAAGTAATAGAAACAATCCGAGAAGACGTACAAGATACACAGTCATTTTTCTGGCTCTGGTTCTCATTGAAGTTCCCTGTGCGAGACGGGTTGGGGAATTTGGGGTTCTAGTAGCGCGATGTCCCCGGTTCCTAGTGCTTGCGGCTGGGAACTCAGAAGTGCTCTGTGATGTGATTCATTGTGGACCAGCCGCCTCCAGGAGCCGAGCCTGCGTCGTCATCAGAGGGCCGCCTGGAGCGCTGCTAGGCCTCGGAGGCCCAGAGTCTGCTGCAGGCACTAAAAGAGGAAAGAAGTACCTTAGTAGCCTCCAGAAAGACACAACCCACCACAGGCTTAGCGCTGGGGGGGGGGGGGGGGGCGACCGTAAAATCATACAGGCATATTTAAAGAATCTATGATCCTATGTATTTAAACGTGTTAGGGAATTCTCTGGGCCTGTACTATGCTGTAGGGTTTGTCTCTGAAGGAAAACAGAACAAAAGGGAACAAGATTTCATTAGTCTTTAGTTTCCAGACCTGCACCCCTGGGGGTTTTCTTTGTTTTAAGAATCGGTTTTCTCCCACTGGCTGCCCAGGTTCCTGCTCTGCTGCC
This sequence comes from Mustela nigripes, assembly GCF_022355385.1. NCBI lineage: Eukaryota > Metazoa > Chordata > Mammalia > Carnivora > Mustelidae > Mustela > Mustela nigripes. Next base: position 13,372,652 of record NC_081572.1, read on the forward strand.
CCAGCAAATGCTCCCAAGGCTGGATGGGAGATGGGGGGTGGGATTGGAGAGTGTGGAGGGGTAGCTCAAGACCACACAGTGTGTCCTCTCTCAGCCCTGGACACCAGAAATCTGAAATCCTCTCGGGGACTCAGAGAGAGAGGCCGGCCGTGCCTGCCCTCCCCCATTCTGGGCTTGGGGAGTCTGCGGCATCCTTGGTGTTCCTTCGCAGAGTCTGACTCTGTCTTCTCGTGGCTTCCCCACCACCTCTCTGTGTCCCTGTCCCCAGATCTCCCTCTTTGCTCTCCCGGGAGGACACCAGTCCCTGGAGTGAGGGCCTATACCCTAAACCCAAGGGGATTCCCCCTTTAGTCCCTAATGACATCCTCACGAGTCCTGCTGCTCAAATAAGAGTAAATTCGCAGGTGCGGGGGTGGGGGGGGACGACAGGGTAGGACATGGATAGATCTTTGATGAGGGGGACACAAGTCAACGGGCTGCAATCGTCAGGGGGCTAAATTTTGTTATTCTTCACATCTCTACAATTCTTACTGTCTGTGTCTTTAGTTCATTTTTAACACCTCACTCTTGTGGATGGTTAAGCAGATACCTGGTTCTACCCTTTGCCTCTGTCCCCCTCCGTATTGGGGCTTAAACATCGCGTCCTAGCACGTCTGCCATATGACTCCTAGGAGACCAAGGCCAGGCTGGCCAAATCCTCCCAGCAGGGCACCTGCCACGCGCTGAAAGCTCATGTCCTTGTAAATCAAATCAAAGAGGAAAAGCTAACAGTCTGTGGAAATCCCCTCCCCCAACCACCGGGCTGCTGTCACCTGCCTTCCCACATTTTACGAGCATATGAAAAATGCACAGAGAATGGTGAACCCTGGCGAAGACCAGGGGCTTCGGGAAGGGGTGACTTGTGGAGAGAGAGGCACCTAGGAGCGCCTCTGCTTTCTCTTTAACAGTTGATCCATGAGGCTCTGGGCAAAATTTTTTCTAATGGTGTTTTTTTTTTTTTTTTTTCCCTCTTTCTCTCTTTCTTTCCTCTTAGCAAACTGCCTAGCTGGGCTAGAGCTGTTGTTCCCAAAATCTTTTATGTTACAGAAAAGGCTTGGAATTATTATCCCTACACAATCACAGGTAAGTCCTTTTTAAAACTTGTGTGTCACATGTAGCCGTAGGACCTCGGGGTAGCCAGATTTCACTGATTTAGGATTTATTATCCAAGTAGGGACTTGGGAGAGCCCTGTTGTATGTGCCCATCACCCTTTTCCTTCATCCTTTTAGGGCGATGCTCTTCCTAGCAGGCAGGAATTAAGATAAACCATTCCACCTTCCTTTTTAAAGGGATTGTAGTAAATACCTTACAAAGAAGGAAGATGAAACTCCTCTGAGTGAAACAAGTTGTTTATTTTGATTTGACAGCCCCTCCCCCACAAGAGCCCCACCCCTACTCCCCCAAACCTTGACTTATAATTTATGTAAAATGTTTTATTGGGCCTCTCTGCCCCGAACTCCTTCCTTTGCGTTGGGATAATCTGATAATTTTTAGTTCACCTTCCCTCTCACATGTAATAGGATGGTGATAAACTCCTCGTTGATACTGATCTAGAAACTTGGGCCCCCAAATCTAGAAGGTTTGGTTTTTGCCCTCAAACATGAAAATTCAAGATTGCACTTGAATGTCATCATAACAAGCTCTTCTTACTGGTTATCAAAGCTGCTTTTCCACTTAAAAGATTTCCTTTGTGGTTAATGAAATGCTCCAGTGGAATTATTAGTCTTTAATTTTGCCTTTATAATGCCAACTCTTTGGTTTTTAATTACCCACAAACCTATAGGCTAATTGAATCTTGTCTACAGTCCTTGTCTGCCCAACCACAGAAGTATCTGCTGAAAAGGTTTCAAGAGCAGATATTTATGAAAGTTCAGTTTTTGGAATATTTCCTTCACATATTTATAACATAATTCACCAGTATTTGTTAGCTCTGTGGTTTGATACTGTACATAAGCATGATCTAAATCATAATTTTGTCTCTTTTTTTCTTTTCTCTCCTGTCCACATGAACATCTGGGACCAGAATACACAGTAAGTCTCATTTAATCATTTTTAAATGTTCCGTGAAAGATGAGTGGAGTAATTGGAACTTCCCAGATACTTCTCATTTTATCCATGTAATAAAAAAAAAAAAATAGAGGAATAACTCAGAATCAGAAATATTTAAATGTAGGCCATAACATAGTTATATATAATGCACTCACTGGCGTGTTCTCATTTGTTCAAGACTATGAATGTTGCAAGCTTTTTTTTTTTTTTTTTAAGATTTTATTTATTAATTTGACAGAGAGAAATCACAAGTAGACAGAGAGGCAGCCAGAGAGAGAGAGAGAGGGAAGCAGGCTCCCTGCTGAGCAGAGAGCCCGATGCGGGACTCGATCCCAGGACCCTGAGATCATGACCTGAGCCGAAGGCAGCGGCTTAACCCACTGAGCCACCCAGGCGCCCAAGACTATGAATGTTAATTTAAAATGCCTTGATAGTCACTTTACATAATTAACTTTTGCTTGTATTTTTAAATAGCTTGACTGCTCTACTTGTGGTGGTTTACTGTAATAGAACAGTTTCTAGAAACATGGTTTTATTAAAGTGATGATAGTAGCTCCTGATGGAAGGCAGAGCTTAGGCCTATAGGCTGTGACCTGATCATTTATCAGAGAGCCTTGTGACTAGAAAGATGTTCATTCAGATCTTTTAAAAAAATTTTTTTTAATTTAAATAATCTCTACACCCTGTGTGGGGCTCAGACTCACAAACCCAGGATCAAGCATTGCATGCTGTGTTGACTGAGCTAGTCAGACGCCCCTCATTGAGATTATTTTCCTCTGAGCTCTGGATTGGGAAGTCTTGGTGACGTGATAAAAATCATTTAATTTCTTCCTGTCCTAAGGACCTCTAGAGTCAATACTTAACACTAGAAAAAGGGATCCCAGAGTAGCATTGCGTTGTAGTATTTTGATGTGGATCGTTTTCCTCAATGGCGACCAGGTCAAGTTGTCATAACAAGAAAATGGTTAACTGAGCTGTAATGGGAGTTGAGTTTTTGGTCTTAATCAGACCAGCCAAAGGGAAGAGAGGTGGTGAGAGAGAAAGGGAGGAAAGTGATTCGTTGTGTCCTTGGCATGAATCTGGCGCCCTGCACCTAGTAGGTGCTCAATGAAGAGTTCTTGAATGGCAGAAGGAATGCCTGAGGCTAAGACAGATCATCTCAACAGAAGGGTCACTGGCTTTGGAGTCAGATAGGACTGAGTGTCCTCTGGTTCTAGCTCTTACTGCCCAAAGTTCTTAAGCAAGAACTTTGGGCAATACCACCTCCTCCACACCCATTGCCAGCTCTTGAACTCATGCTAGTGCGTGACCACGTTCTCACCTGTCCTTTGCAAAATGAGGGAAATAGGAATAGTATCCCAAGTTGTGCATGAAACTAAATTTATTTCACTTAAAGTTTCCTTTAAGGAGAATAAATTACCTCCCTCATTTGTGGGTATTAAAACGTCTTTTCTTTTATAAAATGAGAGGAATATATATATAGCATTTTCTTCCCAATGTCCATAACTTTGAAAAAAAAAAAGGCAATTTTATGGCAAAATAACCCCTGAGGTACACAACTACTAGCGTGTTACCTGTCTATGTCAGGCAACACCATCCCCAGTTCTGTGGCTTCTAGTAATTGCACAGTGTCTACAATGAACACGTTGGTATCTTTTGAATCTTGTTTCTCTTAGCAGTTGTGCAAATTACCTCCCCGTAAACCTCTACTTCATCATCTGTAAGTGGGGAAGTGTAGTAACTATCTCATAAGGGTGACGTGAAGATTATATTAAGTAATCTACGTGAAATCTTAGCCTCGTCCTTGGTGCATGGTAAATGCTCAGTAAACGTTCATTGTGATTATTTATTGTGCAATGCTGGAAGCTTCCGTCATTACATTGGGAGTTCTGTGGGCAAATAAATGGGAATATATCTTGGTGTCCTTCAATGCAGACTGGGCTCCAGTTATTAGAGTGGATGGCACTAATTATCTAGGATATGATTTGATTTGATTGATATCTGATGTTATCGCCAGTTCCTGCTTCTCTGAAAGCTTATACGTGGAGTTTTTGTTTGAAATGTAATCAGTAGTTACACGGACAAGAGAATTCACGTCCCTACAACTATGCAAAGGTAGTTGTTTGCCCGATGAGGCTCAGAATTAGGTCACCTTGACTTGATCCAAGACGGGTGGCACTTATTCCCCATAAGCCAGTGACGGTACCATGGAACGTGGGGGTGATTAACAGAGAAATGAAGTCTGAACAATGTTTGACGTTATGTTCATTTTTTTAAGAATATGTATTACAATACTGACATTCTGAAAACCAAAAGAAAGCCCTAGCTCCTGACAAAGCCATCCCCACCGGGACGCCCCTCCCAAGGCAGCCCTCCTGTGGGAGGCTTTCTGGCCTGCCTCTGTTACCCTGAGCTTGGTCTCCTGTGCCCATCTCTGTGCAGGCGATGGGGGGTTTCTCAGGGGCCGTGGCCTCTCCTCCTGTCTAGCCTCTGCCCCACAGGACTCCTGGAGTTCTAATCATACCACTTGGGACTTTTTAATTTCTGTTTGAGAAAACGTTGGGACAGAACGTAAAGAAGTTAGCTATGGTAGTATTGTCTCGTGCTCACCCCTTCTGTTGGACTCCCAAGGATTCCTCGGTCTCTTCTAGGTCCTTATTCTTCCTGTTTTTGTGTTTTGTCAGTTCCTCCCTAATGCAGTCCCGGGGTCGTGGACTACTTGGAGGAAACAAAGTGCCGCCCGATGACAGGAGTCCATTTTCTCCCAGTTCTGGAAGCTTGGAAGTCTGAGTCTGTCATTGGCGGGGCCGTGCTCCCCCTGGAGCCTGTAGGGGCAGGAAAGCTTTGCCTCTTCCAGGCTTCTGGTGGCCCTCGGTGTTTGTCACTGCGTCACTGTAATCTCTGTCCTCACAGGGCGTACTCCTTGCCGGGTCTCTTACAGGGACATCAGTCCTATCAGATTAAGGACGTTCCCGACTCCAGTATGGCCTCATCTTAATGTAAACAATTCCACCTGCAGCAACCTTAGTTCCAAATCACATCACATTCTGAGGAACCGGGGTTAGGACTTCAATGTCTATCTGGACATTGGGGGAGGTGGGGGAGGGGCACACACCGAATCCAACCCATACCATTGTCCTTCAGTTTTAGGTTGACAGCCATTTCTTAAGCACAGACCGTGTAACACATCCTGGGAGTAGGTTGCCTTGAGTTAACAACCCCTGCCCTTTGGGGAGTCACAGTCTTGTGCGACACAGGTAGACACTCCAGTGGCAGCTACCAGCGAGGCATAAGGTTTTCTGGAGACAAGACGGGACAGGCCATCATCATTCAGCCCAGATGGCGGGCTGGCTCCAGACCTGCCCACAGAGCTGGATGAGCTCTGAGTGGGGCTGATAGCAGAAATCCATAGCAGTGGGCAGAATGCATGGCCCTGGGGCCTCCAGCCAGACAAGCAATTGCAATGTGACAAGAAGGGCCCTGGTGTCTGGACCGCGGCCCTGAGCTTCTAGGTCTCAGGAAGGTGTCCCCGTAAGATTGGGACACAGGTGTCTTTCACAGGTAACTTGGTGATGAGATTCGGGAGTAATAAAGTTGCCAGCTTTAGCAAGTAAAAATACCGAACATCCTGTTAAACTTGAATTTTCAGACTGATAGCAGATAGTTTTTCAGAGTTCCCAAATATTGTACAGAATGTACTTCTATTGAAAGATTATTCATTTTCTGATTTTTTTCCTGGCAGCCCTTGGGGAGGAGGAGTAGCGGGGGTGGGGGCAGAACTGGTCTCAGAGAGTCAAGTACAACAATCAGGGTTTTATTTATTTATTAATTTGACAGATCACAAGTAGGCAGAGAGGTAGGGGAAGAGGCAGTGGGGGGGAAGCAGGCTCCCCGCTGAGCAGAGAGCCTGATTCAGGGCTCGATCCCAGGACCCTGGGATCATGACCTGGCCGAAGGTAGAGGCTTTAACCCACTGAGCCACCCAGGCGCCCCAACAAGCAGGGTTTAAGAACAGGGGCACATTGCTGGGCCAAAGGGAAGGGAAGAGAGGGAGTTGTATAACCGGGAACTTGTCCTGACGTGAACGTGCCGTGTTCTCACTGAGGCGAATCCAATGACCTGTCAGGACAGCACGCGTACTTCCTGCCCCAGATGGGTTTGGCTCAGGGAGTGAAGTAGACTAAAGAGGGCGGAGCTGGGGAAGATTCCCTGAGAGCAGATGAATTCCTAACTGTCCGTATGAATTCCTAACTGTCAGTATTTCCGGAAAGATCTGTGCTAAGGGCTGTGGAGGAAGCCCAGGGTGTTGTAGAGAAGAGACTGAAATTCTCCCTAGAAGAACTAGGGAAGATTTCCTGGAGAAGATGGAATTTGAGCGGGACCTGAGGGTTAGAACTGCAGACACCTGCTGTGTCTTCATTCGGGCTGTAACATAAAAGACCATGCACAGGGTTGGCTTAAACAACAGACATTGACTTCTCACAGCTCTGGAGGTGGGGAAGTCCAAGTTCAAGGATATCCTTTGATTAGGTTCCTGGAGAAAGCCTTCCTCCTTCTGTGTCCTTCTAGAACTAGGAGAAACAGAAACTCTTTGGTGTCTTCTCCTAAAGGCACTCATCCCGTTCTGAGGGCTCCACCCTTGTGCCGGCATCTAAACCCACTCAACCCCCCAAGGCCCCACCTCCAAAGACCTTCCCATTGGGGGGTGGGGCTTCAAGGGCTCTATATGGGGAGAGGACACAGGTTCATCCGGAGCCTGCTTTCTCCAGGCCCAGTGGGCCAGTGCTGTAGCTGGATCCTGGACCCTGCAAGGTCAAGTCCTGGTGGCTTTGAATGTCAAGCAAGTAAGGTGTGTGTTTCATTCTCCATAAGGAAGCAACATTGTTCCCAGCTAGTTCACTTTGATTTTCCATCCTAAACATAGCACAGTTTTTCTTTCTGCCTTCGCAATGCCTGGGAGTCTGGGTTGGTCCCTCAAGCTACAGGTGCTCTCCGTCAGGCCTTCAGGGGTCACTCTGAAGCCGCCCCCCCTTCCCTTGCATTGGACTCGGCCAAGTTCTCACGCTCTCTACCCACGACAGCTTGGGTGGAAGAGCCCACTCTTCTCTCTAACTACAGGGTCGGCTCCCTGGATTTATGACAGATGCTTTCAGTGGTCTTCCTCTTTTTTCCCCCTGTTTGAAATGCTTCTCCGTTGCCCTCTGTCTACCCCCAGTCCTTTAATACTAAAGACCTCTTCTTGATGTCATTTCAAGACTGTATTTCCTGTCTGTGCCCAAAGTTTTGCCCAAAGCAAAACTTCTCCAGTGCCTGACTCTCCACTGGGGTCACCACACCCTGGCCTCCCTACCCTTCAGGGAAGCAGAGGGCTTCTCAAGACTCTAGACAGCTGTCTCTTGTCACAGGATTAGCCCAGAGCAGTGTTCGTCTATTCCTAGGATCCCCTTGGTCTTAGATGTGACTGTCCAGCCTATTACTGAGAACTCATGCTACCCTCATTTGTGACAAAACCCAGACAACAGAACTTTCTGTTTACGGTCATCGAGGGCTTTAACATGATCACAGTTACCAGAACGTAAAAGCTTTTTCATCACTGCGTATGACTGTGTGGTTCGAATTATGTGGAAATGCCATTTGCCCAGGAAGTGGAAAAAATATCTTTAGCTTGGCTGTAGGAAAAAAAAAAAGTCTTAATTACAGAGTCAACAAAGAATCACACGATGACAGTTTTCCAGAGGACAGACTACCTCGCCAGTTCTTCAAAACCTGCCGGTTCTTCTGTTTGTAAAGTCACAAAGGAAGGTGCCCGAAGAGGCTGGCTGCCTTCCAGAATCACTAATTTTGTTTTTCTGGAGCTAAAAAAAGGCAACACCAGATTAGGGACACAGCTCAAGAGCATCAGCTCAGCCTTGGGAGTGATAAAGGGGAAAAAAAGTTTTTTTCTTATTTGTAAGAGTTTGGAAACAAGTTATCAGAAGTTGATGGCAGTGACCTAGATATACGGTTCCTCTGTTATATTTGGGGGCCGTGACCATCCCACTCCCACTCCACCAAAATATTCTTTCTTTTTTTCTTTTTTTTTTTAAAGTCCTCTCTATACCCGGTGTGGGGCTTGAACTCACAGCGCCGAGATCCAGAGTCACATGTGCTACCCACTCAACCAGCCAGCCCCTCCATCAAAATATCTTTTAATAAGAATCGCAGAAGGAACAATGACAAAGGGGAAGCACCTTTGTGTTCATGAGAATAGCTGCAGTTACCCAGGGAGCAGAGGTAGTCATGGGCTGTCCCGTGTTCCCCGACAGTATAATTATTTTGTTGAAAGAGGCAGAGAAGACGATGGTAACAGAGCAGGGAGAGGGAGAGGGCTCTTGTCTGAGTACCTCGAATGGTGCTGAGCCACCGGGACAGATGGGGTTGTTCAGGGTCGGTTCAGCCCGGCCAGGGAAAAGAATCAAGCCTGCTCACCATTGAGAATGTCTCATCAGCCAGGGTGAACTCGGGTCATCTTCCCAGGAGTGGCAACAGGGACATTGAGGTATATTTCTGAAAGCAACTGATGGTTCTGGATAGGAATGTCACTTGAAATCGGGGCCTCATCAGGTCCCCGATAATGGAAAGAGCTGGGTGCTGTGTGGGCAGACATTGACCTCCGTGCCTGTCCAGCTTTCTTGGGATCCCCTTCCTCACCTTCCACTGAGTCCTAGCCAAGGTTAGTAGAAGCCACTGAATTGCATAACAAGGAAAAGGTGCAAGTACAGAGAAAATACACTCATACCCAAACTCCGAGGATTGATCTTGTTTCAATGGAAATCAGAGAGGACAATGGAGCCATCTCAACTACTTATGCAAGCTCAGGGAAGGATGGTCCGCAAGTATTCCTTCTTTGGAGTCCTGGAGACAGGGGTAGGGATCTGAGTTAGGTAGGAAATGACTTCTATCTCTGCATCACAATCAGCCCTGAATATCCAGGGCAGAACATAATTGTGGGTGGTAGGTGGTGGGCAGGGCAGTGCCCTTTAGAAATGAGGCCATGTGAACTGGGACCTGGTAGGGACCAGGTCAAAGAAACAGTCTTCTTGTTGGGGGTGTGCTGAGGAGCAAGGCAGCAATTAGCCATAGGCCACAGGCCCTCCCAGAGAAAGATAGTTGAAGTCAGAGGAGACTGAGGTCATGGCATTAGGCTGGTGTCATAAATAAAGTCAGAATTGCCAAGTTTAGAAAATCTTCATGGGTCAAGCGACTTTAGATGGAGACAGTCTAAAATCATTTATACCTACCATTAAGTGGTACATAGCCAGTTAAACAGGAAGCACTGGGTTATGCAGAGCTACACAGATTTTTGTTATTGCAGGACTTCTCAGAGCCTTTACGATTTTGCCATACACCGTGAACATTCAAAAAGGGAGCAGCAGCACTTCCCACACTTACTTGTCCTTGGGACCCTGGCTTTTGCAAGGACAGCCTTCTAAAACTTAGGGGAATACCAGAAGCTTCTCTCCGGGTTAGAGCCATTATGCACCCACAAAATAGGTCAGTGGGTCAGTTCTATTTCAGGAAATGTCATTTGCTGTAAAATTTCAGTGGGTTAATACATTGCATAATGATTACTCTTACTTAAATTCCATTGGTTTGAAGGGCTCCCAACAGTCATAACCTGTAAATGTCTTTTCAAAGTCAGTGCTGTGAGCCCACACGGCAAAGATAGCCATCTACCGAGATGACAGTGAAATCATGCATCAGATTTGTTTCCATTTAGGAAATGAACTGGTCGGCTGGGGGGACCAGTTGCAAAGCAGCTTATTCACAGGTGTGCCATAGTTCTTGTGCGGGACTAGAACTTGTCTTCTCATCCCAGCAACCCAGTCTGTAGGTACCTGTAAAGCGAGAGGCCTGGAAGGAGCAGGGTTCTCCATCTGCTGTGTCCCTTTTACATTTCCTCTAGCTGTTCCCAGGCTCGTCTTTGTACTTCAAAGAGAATTAATTCAGCCATCTTGCGGGGAGAGGGCAGGAGATGGAATGGGTTTCACCACCATAACATTAGCATTTGGAAATTGTCTGCATTTTTTTAAAACATCACCCTGAATGACTTTACAGAGGGCAGCCGTCAGAGGGGGAAAAAAAATACTTGTTTAATGGAACCTTCCTTTCTTTGTTTTCTGTTTAGCATTTACAGCACTGAACATTGGTTTTCTCTCCTTCAGTTCATTAATACCTTTGAAATCATGTTCCGTTTACATTGGGGAGATAAGAATAATACAACCACACAGATTTTGTGGGGCAGATTCCATCCTGTAAAAATACCAGAAATTGCCTATAACTATGGGTGTAATGAAATAGTAAATTTCAGTGATGAAGTAAAATCGCTGCAAAATTGCCCCCATGTGCTTGACCTTGTCATCTCTGTGATGGTCTGAACTATGTGTTAACGACAAGGATGTAACGGTCTTTCCAGCTCAGAATTTTAACATTGCTCTTATCTTTAAGGGTGGGGTTTTTTTTGTTGTTTGTTTGTTTTTTTAATGTATTTTTAGGGGAACCTGGGTGGCTTAGTTGTTTAGCGTCTACCTTGGGCTCAGGTCATGATCCCAGGGTCCTGGGATCAAGCCCCACATCAGGGTCCCTGCTCCGCAGGAAGCCTGCTTCTCGCTCTCCCATCCCCCTGCTTGTGTTCCCTCTCTCGCTGTCTCTCTCTCTTTCTCTCTGTCAAAGACATAAATACAATCTTTAAAAAAAAAATAGAAAGTAAATGTATTTTTAGATAAGGAATTTGCCCAGTTTGGTTCAGAGGGGTGCTGCTGGCAGTTTTTAACTGAGAAGGCTTGTAATCTGACAATTTCCTACCCGGTTCTTTGCCGGCCTGTATATTTGGGGCATCCTTCTGATGCATTCCCCTCTCTGTTATTTAACATGGGATTCTTTTTCATTTGATGCGCTCTGCCTGTCTCTTTAAATCCCTGCCCTGCCTTCACTCTGCGGTGGCTATTAGTATTCACAGGCACCCTCTGCTTGTTTATCCTTGAAAGGTCCAGCTTTAGATTGCAGGAGCCCGAATGTAGTTTCCCCGCTCAGTGTTCAGAGAGGCACCAGCCGCAAACCATGCCCCATTGAGAAAACATATTTTCATTCATGTCTTTGTTGCCTCTCCTTCCTGGCCTTGCTTCTCCTGTGAGACGCTGTTACTCAGCTTGTCAGAGGACGGAAGAGGCTCCAGCGATGAATGAACTAATGAATGAACAGAGCCTCAGTGTAGGGCGCAGGCTGCCGGGGAGCCTGGGAGAGGCTGACATTCATTTCCTCGGTGTGGGCTGGGACGCAGGCACACGTTTTCCTGCTACGTCTCCAGGCTCCGCTGCCACACGCTCCCTTCCTTTCCAACCCCCACCGTACTTCTCTCTTTCAGGTCGCACTGCTCTTTTTGGCCACCTTTTTCTTCCTATGCAGCATATTATCAGGGAAGTCATTCTGATTCATCCTCATTCCTATTACTTTTTTTTAAAGATTTTATTTACTTATTTGACAGAGATCACAAGCAGACAGAGAGGCAGGCAGAGAGGAGGAAGCAGGCTCCCTGCCGAGCAGAGAGCCTGACGCGGGACTCGATCCCAGGACCCTGAGATCATGACCTGAGCCGAAGGCAGTGGCTTAACCCACTGAGCCACCCAGGCACCCCTCATTCCTATTATTTACATGAAATCCTTTTCTCCTTCTCTTTGCTTTAAGATAGTAATAATAATAATAAGAGTAATTATTATTATTATTATTATTATTATTATTATTATTATTATTATTCCTCCTCTTCTCCTCCTCCTCTTGCTTGTCCCCCCCCCTTCTCCTCCTCCTCCTCCCTCCCCCACCACCTTGGAACCCAAGAACCCAGTGGAACCTAAAATCTCCCCTTACTTCCTAGGTAGCTTTCCCTGCATGATGACTAAGATTCTGAGTCAGTGGGAGGGACAGCTAGACATACACCTTCTTCAAATTGGTGTATGTGTGTTGGGGTGGGGGCGCTTGGGTAGCCCAGTTGGTTAAGCATCTCCCTTCGGCTCAGGTCATGATCCCCTGAGTCCCGGATCAAGCCCATGTTGAGCTCCTCAATGGGGAGTCTGCTTCTCCCTCGCCACCCCCCCCCCAATAAATGTCTGTCGATCGGGAGGATGAAACGTCCTGATGAAAAATAAAGGAAGTTGGAAGGTACTTTAAGGTCTAGATGTCTCCTAACTGCCTTTACATACAGGTTGACCCCCACCCCCATAGTCTACTCTTTTACAAATAGCACAGTTTGTAGCCCCAGAGTCCAAAAAGATAGTAAATCCCAAATCCTAGACTTGATCGCACTAGCCCTGTGGAACATTCTGGATGTAAGTCTCCTGCTGGTGAAAGTTGGAAACATTTGCAAGTTCATTTTTATTAATGATCCCAGCTCAAGCTGAAATACCCTGTATGGCCTTGGAGTACATTTAATATGATAATATAGACTATAGTACCAGTGAATCAATGTCTTCAGGGGAATTCCATTAGAGAGAAGGTCAAGTCTATATCGGGTTTAATGTTCGTTGATAGCAGAGGACACGTGTGCATGGAGACAGAACAAGATGGCCAGAGGGGAATGCACTGAGTTCTAGATAAAAGCTAAAATAAAATGATCTTCAGAAAGTCTGTAAACACTTCGTGTACCCCAAGCCAGCTTCTCAACTGTTCCGTTTAACATTCTTCTTTCCAAGCCTCCTTGGAAAGTTTGTCCTCGGACATGGAAGGATTCTGCCTGATGACCAGGAATAAAATGTTAAGTTATTGAGGTCAATCATTGGTTTTTTCAAACATGGCTTGTCTCAGTCCGGGAGGTTCCATGGATATGCCTCAGCAGCCATCATGTCCCTATATAATGCTTTATTTATAGAAGGACCTCCAGTGCCATTACAAAAGCAGTTTGAGCTATAAAACCCCATCCCCTCTCAGACCCTTCCTCATCCTGGAACTCTGTGAACAAGTGTGAGGGATGAGACAGGAACCACTTGAAAAAGCTATTTCCCAAACTTCCCACACTTGCACCTCCTCCATTTTCTCAACCATGCTCTTTATAATATGTTCCCCTTTCCGTTAAAGTGGACTCAAGAGAATTTTTTAGAATGCCTGTGACTTCCATTAGATCCCATATAGTTACTTGGGGAGCTCACAGATGTGTTCATTTACTTTTTTATTGGATTTGAATTTTTTCCCTGCTTACTGAAAAAGTAGATGTTTATTATAAAATACAAGCATTATAAAAATGTATATCATGGGAAATGAAAGGACCTCATGATTTCTACTGCTGTCCTCCATGAGAATATTTTGGTGTCTTTCTGCATGTTTTCTGCGCATATACTAATGTGCTTTTTTTAATCATGCTTTTCTTTCCTTTTTATAAAACTGGATCCTCCTCTTTTACTCTTCGCTTTTTTTTTAAAGATTTTATTTTATTATTATTTTTTAAGCTTTAATTTATTTATTTGGAGAGAGAGAGAACCCCAAGCTGGGGTGGGGGCCACAGGGAGAGAGAATCTTCAGTAGATTCCCCACTGCATGAGGAACCTGATGTGGGACTTGATCTCATGACCCTGAGATGATGATCTGAGCCAGAACCAAGAGTCCTAACGCTCAACCAACTGAGCCACACCGGTGCCCCTTTAAGATTTTATTGTTAGTAATCTCTATACCCAGGGTGGGCCTCAAACTCACAACCGGGAAATCAAGAGTCACACGCTCCACTGACTGAGCCAACCAGGTGCCCCATAATTTGGTTTTTAATGGCTTTGGAGTTCTCCACAATGTCCTTAACCAGCCCTCTACTGGCAGACTTGGGTTGCTTCTGTGTCTTTCATAGGACCAATAGTACAGCGATGAATATGTTTTCACACGTAATATTTTTTACACCTGAGAATTTATGCCCTTCCTTGAATCCTGAGCAGGATTTTGAATGCACTTCACAGCAGGAATTAACTTAAGCCATCATATTTAAAATCAATTTTTGAAAATGATTGTATTTGAAGGGTACTAGGATATTTTGGCATTTAAAGGAATACCACTGTGAATTTCTTAAATGAATAATTATTTCCCCAGTGTGTCTTTTGAGTAAATGGTTCTTTTTCTTCCTCAGGCTCGTTTGAAGCAGGGCATAACTGTCATTTGGCAGGTGTACACAGCCATATTTGCTTTGCTCTCAGTGGCCACAGGACCCACCGAGAAGCAAACCCTATGCCTTTGTCACCATCACCCCTGACTGAGCCCTCAGCTCCACTAGAAACACTTGTGTGATTTCCTAACGCTCAAGAGGCAGCAAGTCGTAGGGTCATGAGCTTGAACTTCCAAGCCAGACAGCTTGGGCTGCGTCTCAGCTCCATCACGTAAATGGGATGTGATTTGGGCCGATGACGTCTTACCTGTGAGACAAGGGTGATAGTCGTACATCCCTCCTAGAGCCATGTGAGGGTTAAGAGTTGAGAAAAAATTACTGTTTATCCAATACTTGGAATGGTGCCGTACTGCTGTCATCGTTATCTCAGTGTTACGTCATGTCTGTCTCAGACTGGACATGAGGAATGTTGACTGTGGTTACCTTGCAACATCATTTTGACCCAAAGATAATACCAAAAACTTCCCTGGGTTAAGAAACATCATCATTTTGACCCAAAGACATATCAAGACTTCCCTGTGGTTACCTTGCATCATCATTTTTGACCCAAAGGTAATACCAAAACTTCCCTGGGTTAAGAAACACCTGGGTGGGTCTGTCAATTAAGCATCCAGCTCTTGAACTCTGCCCAGGTCTTGACTTAGGGTCGTGAGTTCAAGCCCCGCCTTAGGCTCCGTGATGGGTGTTGACAAACCTGTGTAAAACCTAGAACCTGCCTACCCTGCTGGTGAGAATGTGAAATGCTGTTGTCAGTTTGGAAAACCACCTCGCTCTTCCTCAGAAGGTTAAACATAAAGTTACCATATGGCCTAGCATTCTTACTCTGGGTGTATACCCTACAGAAATGGAAACATGTGTCTCTACAAAAACTTGGCAAGAACGATCATGGCACATTCTTAGTAATAGCGGGAAAGTAGAAACAAATGTCCGTCAGCTGATGAGTGGATAAAGTTTAAGATGGTATGTCCATGTAATGGAGTACTGCTCTGCCATGAAAAGGATGCTAAATCAGAGAATCCAGACACAAAATACCACACATGATGTGACTTCATTGGTATGAAATGTTCAGAGGATACAGATCGGAGAGTGAAAAAGTTAGATTAGGGGTTGCTTAGGGCCTGGGGGATGGGGAGGTGGGAATGGGGAGTGACTGCTCAGAGTATGGGGCTTTTTCTTGGGGGTAAAGAAATTATTCTAAAATCACATTGTGTTAACGGTTACACAGCTCCGTGAATATACTAAGAACCACTGCCTGAAGACTTGAAATGGTCAATAATATGCGATATGAATAAAGCTATTTAAAAAAGAAAAAAAACAGGGGGGCCTGGGTGGCTCAGTCAGTGAAGCATCTGCCTCTGGCTCAGGTAGTGATCCCAGGGTCCTGGGATCGAGCCTCGCGTCAGGCTGCCTGCTCAGCGGGGAGCCTGCGTTCCCCTCTCCCTCTGCCTCTCCCCCTGCTCATGCTCTTTCTTGCTCGCTCTCAGATAAAAAGTAAAATCTTTACAAAAAAAAAGAATGGAAAAATCAAGTCCTGGCTTCAGGGGTGGGCTCTGGGGGCGCCACTGACTTTCCGAGAGCACATCATGAGTCCAGGGGCCTGGAGTCCATTTTTAACAGACGCACCATGAGGCGTCATTCAGAAAGTTCTAGAAATCTACTGTGAGAGGAAGCAAAGGGGATTTTTACTTTACTTTGTAAACTGATGTAGGGCAGGATCAATACGCTTTTAGCTCATGGTTTTCATCAAGCTCCGGGAGCTGAGGGAGGACAGCATGACCATAATGGTGTTCCTTGTCGTGGACGGTGCTCATTTCTTCCAGAAGTCTGGCCCCTGCCACGCCTGGAAGGTGCAGGCCACCCCCTGGAGAGCCTCAGACTGGACTCCCCAGGTCCGGTCTCTACCGCCCCCATCCCCTCTCCCCGTGCACGTGCGCGGCCTGCAGAATGGGCTTCCAGCACCCGCCGCCGGAAACTATGAAATTCCCACGGGCTTGCCCCTTTCTCTTTAAGACTTGCTTCCATCTAGTTTTCTTCTCATAAGTGTTTCTTATTGCCATGGCAACCCTAATCAATCACCGGGCTAAAAATAGCTCTTTCATGTTTCCGAAACATGTCTGTAGTGAATTGAAAATCCAGCCCCGCCGTGCTGGTTGCCCCGGCCGCTCCCCTTTCCCGACACTGGCCCCGGGAGTGCTGGGTCTGGAAATGACTGTTGCAGCGGGCCAGGTACTCCACTGGTTTTTCCTGGTGTTCTCCTTCCCCAGAGTCTCTCATCACTTCCCAGAGACACAAGCCCGCGCCCTCCCGTGTCCCGCAGAGACCCCTCGCTTTCCTGCGCACTTGGCTTCGGGTGCTGGGAGTTTCTCAAGTGCGCGGTAATGGCCGTGGCCACCATTGCCGGTGGAGGCCGACGGAAGCTGCGTGCGTGGCTGCTGGGTCCAGAAGAAGCTGCTTGTAGCAGGAGCCGATGCTAGCGGCCCTCGTGAGACTTTTCTGGCTCTGGAGGATCTAAGCGAGAAAATCAAAGAGGAGATGACAGGAGAGCTTTGCCTCGTGTCTCTCTTGTCCCCGTGACACTGCTACTATTTTTAGGGCGTTAGGGGGCAAAACAAACCCTGCATGGAATAAAGTGAGTATCAGGGACAATTCTCCTGGCCGAGCTGCTTTTCTAGTCAAGAAGAGAGAGGGGGGAAAAAAGATTCTTCATGAGAAAGAAGATTCCAGATCTTGAATGGGCCCAGGGGAGGAAGGCAAGCAGGGAGGGGCTGACGTGACTCATGAGGTCCCCCGGGCTCCAGGGGATTCGGGCACGTTACTGCCTCTCTCCCTTCTTCATCTTCCTGCTCTAGAGTCACTGGCCTGGTCTTCCGCCTGAAGCAGGGTCATCTCAGGGGACCGGTGGCGCTGCTGCTTGCTGGTTTTTTTTTTTTTTGTTTTTTTTTTTGGATGCTATTTCTCAACTTGTCTGAGCCTCGGTTTTTGTAATAAGGCTGAGTGAACGAGAAGGAATAAAGCCTTTTACGTCTAGGAAAGAAGGGAGTCCACAGGGATCCTGGTCGTGTTCTTGTTGCCCGGCCTGAAGTTGGCAGGGGGTCGAAGAAAGCAGAAAAGAGGTCGGGGGAGCAAGCCCTGCCCACAGAAGCAGGAGCTGCTTCAGGCCGTTAGGAAGGACAAAGACAGGGAGAAGACGATCCCACACGTCCTCAACAGCACAGCGGGGCAGGAGGCAGAGTGAGGCCAGGACAGCGTAAATCTGCTCTGTGGTGTGTGGTGTGGCCACCACATCTTGGGAAGGACCCGTCGCCAGGTGTCCTCTTGTTGCCACCACCCCTCCAAGTCCACAGTCTCCCCGCGTGACCGTGCATGTGTACAGGGAGGATCTCCCCACCCCAGCCTTTTCCTTCCCACAGAGCCCGTGGGATCCCACGGGCAGGGGTGCAGTGGGCTGGGTACCCGTCCCACCAGCCACTGCCTGGCCCTTTGCTCGATCATTCCATCTTCACACCACAGTGATGCGGTTGGTACCGTGTCCATTTTGTGGAGGAGAAGACTGAGGCTCAGAGGGATCAAGGAATTTCCTCGGAGTCACGGAGTTTGTGAGGAAAGCAGCTGAGCTTTGAACTAACGTCTGTTTCACTCCAAAGCCTGTGCTCTTTCTACCGGATTCCTGCTTCCTGTGGGCGAGGCGGGTCCTGCCCCATTGGGACACCTGCCCGTGGCAAGCTCAGTGCCATCGGTTACTGGCAGACGTCACCCTGGGCCATAAGCAGTGTCATCGACAAACCCGCCGACTTCCGCAGCCGGAGCTACTAAGTTAGACGAGCACAAATCCCCCATTTTCCTGAGACCTTTGCAGACTGCCACGGAGTGATTTTTCTATGCAGATGAAAGCCAAACGGGTGATTCTTGAGGTTAGGTATTCTTACTGGTTTTCCTGTCGCTGCACAACAAATTCCCCACAAACTTAGCCACTTCAGACACAAATGTATTATCTCAGAGTGTCTGCCGGGCCCAGGTTAGCTAGGTCGTGGCTCAGAGTCTCACTAGGCTGGGCCCCAGTCTCATCTGAGGCCCAGGGTCCTTTTTTAGGCTCCCTGGTTGGCGGGTTTCAGTTTGTTGCTGTTAATAGGACCGAAGTCCAGTTTTCTAGTTGGCTGGCCTCCAGGGGTCTTTCGCAGCATCTGGAAACTTCCCTGGCGCTAGCCCCATGGCCATCTCCCCACATGGCCACTTACTTCTTCCAGAGCAGCCAGAATCTCAGCTTCTTCAAAAAAGAATTTATATAATGTACTATCATCTGATTGCCTTGGTAATCTAATCAAAGGGCACTATCCCATTATTCTCAAAGGTCTTACCCACACTTTGGGGGGAGGGATTGGGCTAGGTGTATATCCCAAGGGCTGAGAGTCTTTTTTTTTTTTTTTTTTACTTTTTTTAAGATTCTATTTATTCATTTGATAGACAGAGATAACAAGTAGACAGAGAGAGAGGAAGGGAAGCAGGCTCCCTGCTAAGCAGAGGACCCTGAGATCATGACCTGAGCCCAAGGCAGAGGCATTAACCCACTGAGCCACCCAGGCACCCCCCAAGGGCTGAGAGTCTTGGGGGCCACCTGAGAATTCTGCCTGCCATGAGTATTTTAGTCTTTCTATGAGCCAAACGGGACTAAAAGCATTCAGTGCTCCCAAGTAACTGTGCCATAGAGAGCACAGGAATCTTCTGAATCCCTTGACGCCTTCCAGTTGTACCAGTGGATGAAACTCCTAGTGTCTCCCTTCAGAAGAGACACATTCCAGTTGGTTGTGTCAAGGTTCCCAATTCTGTCTTCTGCTCCCACACTCCTCAGTGGCATGGAATCCCCCTCTTTGGTGTAAATGTGTCCGAATCTTCAGGGGATAGGACATGTTTGTTTGGAGGAAGTCCAAGGTTGGAAGGTGGGGTTCCCTTGAGATAGCTGAGGGTGCCCAGGTGAGATGGTATATTCCTGGCTAGAACAAAGCCCTTAGTCACAGAAAGCAGAACTGAAACAGAAGCTTTCAGACTGGAATGTCTGGGGACTTGTGGCAGTGACGGCAGGGAGTAGGGAAGAATCCCCCTGAGGGAAAGGTTGCAGCTTATCTTCTGACGGGTGAGCCAGACACCGAGCCAGCTGTGGAGATAGAAAAGGAGATAAGTGTGTGACAAAGGTACAAACAGAATGCTCCCTGTGCGCAGGGGAATCATCATTCTGACGTGGGATGTGAGATGGTCTGGGGGTGAGATTTAGGAAGGAGGCTTCAGGCTGAAAATGCTGTGGGCAGCAAAAAAAACATGGCGGTCAGATGTGTTCCAGGGACTGGCGAGTGGTCTTCTGGGACTGGCTGGGAGGAATATAGGGCAGAGCCATGAAGAAAATTAGGGTATCAACAGAGGATTCTGTTGATACAGAGGTTTTGCTTTTAAGGAGGGAAGCTGACCCAGAAGGATTTGGGCTTTCATTGGATGTGATGGGTGAGTGTAGTGGGTTCAATGGTGTCCCCTCAAAATTCATGCCCACTGGAACTTTTGAGTGTGACCTTTTGGAAATAGGGTCTTTGCAGATGTAATTAGCTTCAGACCTTGAGATCCAAGATGAAATCACACTAGGAATAGGATGGGCCTAAATCCAGTAACTGGTAGCTTATAAAAAGAGGACACCCAGGGAAAAGAAGGTGATCTGAAGGCGCAGGAAGAGGTTGGAGCAGCCACAAACCAAGGGACACCTGGGGCCACCAGAAGCTGGAAGAGACAGGGAAGGGTTCTCCCTGGACCCTTCAAAGGGAGCAGTACGTTGTCAACACCTTGATTTTAGACTTCTGGCTTCTAGAACTAAGGGTGATAAGCCACACCGCTCATAGCCGTTTGTTATGGTGGCCCTCGGGTGATCGTGGGGGGCAGGAGAACATTTGAACTCAGTGTGGACCTTCCAGTTTGGATGCTGCAGGACCCTTGTTGGGGATGGCCGGTGGGTAGCTGGACATGGGAGAAGAGCAGGTGGCATTAGAGAGATCAGCCTGAATGTGGTCGCAGCAAAGTGACGGGCAGGTGAGATCACCAAGGGAGGGGGTTCAGAGCAAGAAAATAGGGCCGAGGCCAGACCCTAGGAGACCCCTCCATTGAAGGTGGCATTCTTGGCTCATGTTAAACAGTGTAGAGAGTTCCTCAGGGTGTGGACAGGGAAGCGGTGCTGGTTTGAAAATTCTTGGACCCTCGGTCATTTCCATACCCTGCTGCTCTGGTTGAGAAGAGGGAGAGGTGAGAAAGGGCAGACCGGAGGCCTGGGCTACTCTTTTCCTTGTTTTGTTTTTTAAAGATTGCATTTATTTACTTGACAGAGATAGCGAGAGAAATCATGCACAAGAGGGGGAGTAGGAGGCAGAGGGAGAGGTAGACTCCCCGCTGAGCAAGGAGCCCAATGCAGGACTATATCCCAGGACCCTGGGATCATAACCTGAGCCGAAGGCAGATGCTTAACCTGCTGAGCCACCCAGGCACCCCATGTGCTACTCTTTTCATAGAGTTAGATTGTGGACACAAGGAGACATGCCTTTAATTGTAGATGAAGGAAGGAACATCCGTGAAGGAACTTGATACCCATATTTTAGGAATATGACACTTTTCATGATGTTTTTTAGTCTGCAGGAAGGAAGCCAGGAGAAATTGCAAATAATCGATGAAACACGTTTCCAGAGAAGAGACTTACAAATATTTTTTTGTTGTGCATCTGCTATGCGCCAGGCCCTGTGCTGGGGTTTGCCAGAATGATGTTACTGATCTTCTCAACACTCCTATGGAGTAGAGAAGGGTGGACCCCGTTCTGTCGCGGGGAAACTGAGGCTGGGAATGCCACAATAATTGGCTCAAGTCCAGATTTGAGCCCTGGTCTGTTGCTCTCTGTCTCAGTTCTCGTTAACATGATTTTCCACTGGAATGCAGAAAGCAGTGTCTTTCTCTGATTCACAAAGAAGAAGCAGCAGCATAAAGAAATAAGCAGATCTGCAGTGGAAGAGAGAGAAGTTCTGGGTGTTTCTGTCACATGGTCTTACCAAACTATGAGTTAAAATTATCTGCTGTAAGAGAGGAAGAAGGAAGCCCAG
This sequence comes from Mustela nigripes, assembly GCF_022355385.1. Lineage (NCBI taxonomy): Eukaryota > Metazoa > Chordata > Mammalia > Carnivora > Mustelidae > Mustela > Mustela nigripes. Next base: position 13,394,028 of record NC_081572.1, read on the forward strand.
GGGGTCTAGAGAAGGGAAGGGATTCAGGATAACCTCAGAAGCCAGCCAGGAGGCATGAAAAACCTTGGGTAATCGCTAAGACTCTACTAGGATTAGTGGACTGGGTTTTTAGGGCAGCTAACGTGTGTCGGGTGAGCAGAACCAGATCTCAAGATGGACTTCTAGCCAGAAAGATTTTAGTGACAGCTCTGAAAATGCTCCAGGCCAGATGTCGTCCTGATTTTAACACCACACCTCCACGGCTTGGAGAACCAGCCACTGGATATCCCAAGGCAATGATCAGTCCCAAACCCCTGCTCCACGAAAAGACCCTGACCAGCCTAGAGTGGACCTGTCCCATCCGTGTATCCGTGTATCCCCTTACAGCCCCCCAACCCCGCCCCCTAGCCAAACCAGGTGTACTCCCAGCCTCTGGCAGGGTTACCATTTCTGATATGAAAATAACCTAAGTCCTTGACTCAAAAAAATAACAGCATCTGGTAATTTGCATACGAGTTTTGCATTTCATATTTGGGCTTAATATCCAAATGCAAAAATTCATTTTGTTCGACCTTAGTTAAGTGGTTTAGGGTTCAACCGATAAAAACTCCTCGTGGAGTGCTCCATTCTGATGCAGTCAGACTCAGCTCCCCGCCCAGGACGACTGTCCTCTTGCCATCTGGCACTGTCCCCGCCCTGCACTGATCCTCCTGTGAATTATGGGTTAAAAAGGACCAATCAGTTTGCCGGAAGGCTTGATATTTTTAAAAGGGTCTCAGGAGGTGCACCTGCCCAAGTTCCCATGTCAAGCAAGAGCTTCTGCTGTGGGCCTCTGAGCCCCTCCGATTCCTCCAATGTCTTGATTCGTGTTGATCAGCCCTGCCTTGGACATCCCCTGGACTGCGTGTGTGTGTGTGAGGGCAGCAGCTGTGAAGTGAGGGTTTTGAGAGGACACAGCAGAGAAGGTGTTAATAATCACAGAGCTTCATTCTCCTTAAAGACAATTACTGGGATTGATTGTTTCTGTGTTTCCTTAGTCACGGTTCAGCTTGCTTGTTTGACTTGGATTAAGACAGATGAATGCCGAGTGCACACAGTCACGTGATGTCAGAATTATCAATGGCACGTCCAAGGCCTCTGCTTCCTCCTACACATGCTGCTACGGTTCTCCGCTGCGCTGAAGGGGGATCCTGGACTAGGGGGCGATGAAGCACATGGGGCGAAGTATCGTAGACTTCTGAATTTTAGCTAATGCACACTGTTTTCTTCCCATGTGCGGGGTAATGAGATGGTTTTCCAGTGAAAGCTGGCACCTACATCCCCCTGGAAGGCTTGCCAAACACAGATGCCTGGGGTGGGGCAGGGGGCGCCTGGTGGTAAGCGTCAACTTCTTGACTTCGGTTTATGTCTTGATTGGCTTAGGTCATGCTATTAGGGTTGTGAGATCGAGCCCCATGTCAGGCTCTGTGCTCAGTAGGGAGTGTGATCGAGGATTCTCTTTGTGCACCACCCCCCCGTTTCTAATAAATAAATAAATCTTTAAACACACACATACATACACACAGATGCCTGAGCCCTTTCCCTAGACCTTCTGACCCAGTGAGTACAGGGTTGGGCCCAAGAATTTGCATTTCTCGCTGGTTCTAGAACGCTGCTGCTGTAGCGGTTTTGAACACCCCACTTTGAGAACCAGCGGGATAGTGATGAACAGCATGGACATGGGGACCAAGGCCACCAGCCTTATAATCTGGACATGACTGTTTACGAGCTATGTGATTGTGGGCCATTTACTCAACCTCTCTGTGTCCCTGTTCCCTCATCTTGAAAGCAGGGATCATCCTGGTATACCTACTCCATGGCATGTTTATGAGGAATAAATGAACGAGAACTTGAACGCGCTTAGACCAGCGCCTGGTATATGGAATACGTGTTCCATGTGTGTTGGATACATCAGTAAAGGAGCCAGACTCAAGATTGTGGGCGTATCAGCCAGTCTCATTTCTCTGACACCTGCAGCTCCCGGTGGAGTTGCTGGGTCATTTTCGCCATTAGCCTCCAATCCCGTCTCTTGTGGCCAGGAAAGTGAATGCCCAGCAGGAGGAGGTTACATCAACAGCCGTCAGAATCCTCTTCTCAGGCTACCTTAACCCTTAACATCTACTTAATACACAGACGGTGACTCATGGAGCCTGGACGACGGTAGGGCAGTGTGCTTTTGGGGTTTCTCTCCCCTGTGCTGCCGAAAAGAGGGGATGCCCTTTATGTCAAGCTCAGCTACAGCCTCATTCTGATGGCTCTCCTATGTTGAACACTTCCCCTGTGCCTAGCAGTTACGTGTTTTACACATATGATTTGATTGAACCCTCAAAACGTTACTATATGCAATAATTATTACCCCCATTTCCATGCTGCCAGGGTTCAGAAAATGTAAATGATGTGACTCCCGGTCACAGAGCTGCCAGGTGATAAACTCAAAACCAAAATCCGGGTGTGTCCAACGTCAATAATGTGTTATCTTCAAGTTCTCCTACCGTATACCACCGCCCTAGCTGTCTATGCACATTGATATGAAGGTTAAGGCTGGGTCCCCAGATATCCAGCAGCAGGCAGTAAGCACCCCAGCATTGGAACTGCCTGTTTCAGGGGTTTGCTTTTCAAAAGCCTGTCATAGGACTCAGAGAACGTACTCCTTTTGGAAATGGACAACTCTGGCCTGACTTCTGGGTACAAGTGTGTTCATGTTGCCAAAGGCGGCTTTCTTCCTGAATTTGGATATTGACCTAGTATCTTCACATTACTGATCGGGAGTAGTGCACCCAGCACGATGGTCAGGAGAGGGTCCAGAGATGTACGGTGAATGTGAAGAGAGGAAAAAATGGTATGCTAATGGAACTTTACTTTTTTCCCCCCATAGTGTTCCTTTCTGCCGAAATTCTCCATTCATATAGAAACCAAGTACGAAGACAACAAAGGAAGCAACGACCGCGTGAGTAGTGCGCCCCCCCCCCAACCCCCACCACCCTGGTTCCGTACTGTGCCCTCAGCCTCTGGGCTCCGAGAGTTAATGACAGTTTCTTGGCCCCATGGGTGCTGAGGGCCAGCGGCAGGATCTGTGCCTGGGACCTTGGAGAAGCTCTGGCATTTGCTTTCTGGGGCGATTTCCCTATTATTTCTCCCTGGAATTTCTTGGTGGCCCAGCTTTCTTTCCAGCTTTGTGTCCTCTCTGCAGGCCTCTGTGCAGAAATCTTGGTGACCTAGAATGGTTGTCATTGGTGTATCAGGGGGAGGTGGGGACCTCGAACTCCAGGATTTGCTTTCTGATCACTGGATTGAGCGTACATCTTCTCAGTGACTGTTAACATTTACTTGGAAAAATGATTATGGGGCGCCTGGGTGGCTCAGTCAGTTAAGTGTCTGCCTTTGCCTCAAGTCGTGATCCCGGGGTCCCGGGATCGAGCTCCATGTTGGGCTCCCCGCTCAGCGGGGAGTCTCCTTCTCCCTCTGGCCCTCCCCCTGCTCATGCTCTCTCAAATAAATGAAACCTTAAAAAAAGAAAAGAAAAGAAAAATGAACACTATCAAATATCTGTGTACATCCTGTATGGATTTTCTGGACTATGCTTATGTTCACATAAGTACACTAATAGATATCCCACATTAAAATCAGCGTACCTGTCCTGCAAAGTACTTACCTTATGGGACAAGCCAATTCTTTCTAGATTTCAGCCCCATACCTTATTAATATTGGTGAGAATCCATCTTCTGACCTGGCTTTTACCCCAGCCTCTTTCTGTTGGGGCCATGTCATTGGGAGTTGCCTTCTCTTTGGGAGTGGATGTTTTGATGATTCAAGAGCCTCACCCCAAGATTGGGCTCTGGGTTCCATCAGGACCCACTGAGGGAAGAGCCTGGCTCTAGAGGCTACAGAGCTTTACCTATTCATCTCTCCTCCATTTACGTGTTCTGGGTTTGTGGAGATTGATGAAGATGGAGACTGTGTCATAACGGTCAAGAGAGCCTTTCCTGGGCGCCTGGGTGGCTCAGTGGGTTAAGCCGCTGCCTTCGGCTCGGGTCATGATCTCAGGGTCCTGGGGTCGAGTCCCGCATCGGGCTCTCTGCTCGGCAGGGAGCCTGCTTCCTCCTCTCTCTCTCTCTGCTTGCCTCTCTACCTACTTGTGATCTCTATCTGTCAAATAAGTAAATAAAATCTTTAAAAAAAAAAAAGAGAGCCTTTCCTGACAAGGTGACCTCTTTGGAGCCTTCCCAGAGCCCAGGGAATGCAGACCAGGATGCAGGAGGATGTCGTGGGGGCACCTAAGTGCCACGAGGCAAGAGCTATAAGGACTCACAAACATCATCTACTTGAACTCGTTTTTCCAGGTGAAAACAGTCCCTGAAAAGAACTAAGAAACCCTTTAGAAAGAACCGTTTTTGGCCAGGCCTACATTATGGTTCTTTGTGTCAACATCTTCTAGAAATCTCTTCTAGAAAGTTCCTGCCTGGGATGCCTGGGTAGCTCAGTTGGTTAATCACCTGCCTTCAGTTCAGGTCATGATTCCAGGGTCCTGAGATCCAGTCCCGCATCAGGCTCCTTGCTTGGTGGGGAGCCTGCTTCTCCCTCTCCCTCTGCTTCTCTGATAAGTAAATAAAGAAAGAAAATGTTAAAGAAAGAAAAAAAGAACAGGAACAAATCCTTCTGGAAGGTACAGGTATATTTGTGGGGGAACACAGGTTGTTTTTTTCAAAGTGGAGTCTACCTGGACAGAGCTGGAGTGGCTCCCAGGGGGCGTCACTCAAGAACTCGGTTTCACACCAGCTCGGTGTGGGAGGACACTCATTCCTTCGCCGTTCCCAGCAAGGGCATGTCAAGCACCTTCTCTGTTGAGTATTGAGTGTGTATCACGTCTCATACATGGTATTAAAAATGTAGACTCATTCCTCAAACTTCAGGTAATCGTAGCTTAGCTGGAGGAAAAACCAACATAATAAATAAAGACATAGGGCACCTGGGTGGCTCAGTCGTTAAGCATCTGCCTTTGGCTCAGGTCCTGATCTCAGGGTCCTGGGATCGAGTCCCGAGTCGGGCTCCCTGCTCGGTGGGAAGCCTGCCTCTCTCTCTCTCCACATTGCCTGCTTGTGTTCCCTCTCTTGCTGTGTCTCTCTATGTCAAATGAATAAATAAAATCTTTTAGAAAGAAAGAAAAGAAAGACAGACATAAGCACAATAGTGGGCTTCCCTCCGTTCAGCATAGAGTCGCCACTGCTAATCCCTCACATGGAAAAAGCTTAAAAAGCAACATTCAGTTATGTAGTCCCCCCTTCCCTGTGGGGGACACATTCCAAGACCCCCAGTGGATGCCTGAAACCACAGATAATACCAAACCGCCCATACACCTGTTTCTGCTTACATACCCATACCTGTTATAAAGTTTAATTTATAAGTTGGGCACAGATAAAAGATTAACAGCAACAGCAATCAAACAGAGGAATTAGAACAAAATTCTAATATAGGAATAGGATCTCTCTCACTCTCTCAGAGCATCTCACTGCACCATATTCTTCTTGTGACGATGTGAGGTGATGAAATGCCCACGTGATGAGATGACAGTGGATGACATAGGCAGAGTGTCGTACTGTCAGGGCTGCTGTTGACCTTCTGATGATAGGTCAGAAGGAGGTTCATCTGCTTCCAGACCACAGTTGACCACACGTAACTGAATCCATGGAAAGTGAAATGCGGATAAGGGAGTTTTGACTGTATTTGCAGGGACTGACTTGGCTGGTACCTGGTCGCTTCCTCTTCTTGAACTAAGTTAAGAAACCTGGAGGTTTTCCGGGGTCTGCACACTACTTTTTTTGTAAATCAAGTTTTGATAGAACACAGCCACACTCATTTGTGTGTGATCGAAGGTGTTTTCCTGCTGTAACAGCAGAGATGCCTTCTTGCAACCGAGCTCATATGGCCCCTTAATCCTAAACTGTTTATTGCCTGAAAAAAGTTTGCTGACCCCGGGTTGGAGAGACTCAAGTCAAAACAGCACCCCGCAGGTCTCAGAATTTGACCCAATCAATAGATGTCACCCACTGTCCTAGCCGAATACCTTCTCCAGAATTCCCGAACTTTCCAGGGGAGAGAAGAATGCAACTGGCTGGGGTACTGGCCTTGGTCAGTTTAGGTCCCCCAACCATTAGCATCCCTGAGTGGTTGATAACCTCGAGGGAAAAGTTGAGGACCACCTCCTCGTCAGCAGCCTGAAATAAGAGGTGCGTTGGTGGCCAAGCACATCAAAACCTCAATGTCTAAAGGAATGTTACATCACCCTTAAACTTGAGCCCTTGTAAAATGACTTTACTGATTGGAAAATTAACACACGGTTATTAAAATTTGGGAAATGCAAAAGAGCACCACTCCCCCCGCAAAAGAAAAGAAAATCCAATAGTTTTTCTGTAATTCAGAGATTACTGCTGATGGCACTTCATGGTACAGATCACTATAAGTTTTTTTAGACAATTGCCCCAAAACTGAATCACACAGAAATGCCATTTTTAACATACCCTGAAGTATCCTTCCATGTATGATTTTATTTTATTATTTTTTTAAGATTTTACTTATTTATTTATTTGACAGAGAGATCACAAGTAGGCAGAGAGGCAGGCGGGAAGCAGGTTCCCCACTGAGCAGAGAGCTGGATACGGGGCTCGATCCCAGGACCCTGGGATCATGACCTGAGCCGAAGGCAGAGGCTTTAACCCACTGAGCCACCCAGGCACCCCTCCGTGTATGATTTTAAATGGCTGCACTGTATTCCATACTTAAGTGTACTCGCCAGACACTGGATACTGAAATGGGCTTGACCCTTTTAACGTTTTGATGTGGCTGAGGACCATCAAGGAAAGGCTGATACAGAGCAGACGTCCCTGAATTACGTTAACCGGCACAGTCTGAAAACACAGCATGGGGAACGTTTTCAAATGTCTTTTAGTCTTTATAAACACATTCCCTTGCTTTCTGTTTTTCCCTGGGCTTCTGACCTCACGAGTAGGTAAAACCTGCCCCATTGCAGAGGTGTGAGGACATGTGCAGGCTCACCAAGATCCTTATAGGTGGATAGGACTAGCGTGATCTTCTGGTATATTCTCTGCTCAGTTCAGCTGGTCCAGAAAAATGGACATGGTTGTCATTTCATTATCCTGTACCCCTTTGCGGTGCGTGCTAAGTTCTTTTCACTACTCTGGTAGGACCTTAAAATCCCAGGTTAGCCACCTGAAAGCCAGGATCCGTGGTTGGCATCAACGTCCTCCGTCCACATCCTCTGTCCGTGCTCTTGGAGATTTAATCTGGTCCATAAAAGAAGCGCGGAGCCCCTGGGTGCTGGTAGGCGGTCCTTGTCAAGACAGTTTGCTTCCTCTGGGAGAAATGCCAGCCCTTGTCCCCTGTGTTGCCTCCTCCTCCCCAGTTTACTGACTCTGAGACCACTCAGGGGCCCCACACCACATGGCACCCAATTTGCCCACTTTCCCATCCGAGCCTCTGCCTGGCTCCACTCCACAGAACCCCAGGTCTTGCTTCAGAGGCCGCAGGGTCAGACAGACCAGCCCTGGCTTGATCTGACTTCTTGGCCCATTCTCCTTCCTCCAATTACCATATCCAAAAGCAGCTGTTGGGTCACCCACCTGCTTCGAGGTTGGTCCCAGGGAGGCGGAAAAGGAAGACTTCACTGGTTTTCGTTCACACTTGTTAATGCTTCAAAATCAGAGCATGGCAAATATGTATTTACGTAATAATGCTTTCGTTGTTAAAAGCCAACTTTGTCCAGGGGTTCAAAGCTAGAGCCTCAAGCAGATGGTGTGTGCTGGCACACTCTTTTTCTGTCCAGGGAGGAGTCCAGAGTTGCTGGTGGGAAGCAGAATGGCTAGAGAATGTTGTGAAGTAGCGGGTATTTCTCTGGTCTCATCGCTTTGCCAAATTATTTAATAAACTCAGTTTATTTCTTTGCATTTTCTGGGAGTATAGTCTTATCATTCAGCTAGCATCCTTCATACCGTTATCTGCATCCTGTTTCCTCCCCTACCTGCCAAAAACTTAATGAAACTGATGACGGACGATAAGAAGCAACAATTAAATTGAAAGACGCTAGTGATAATCATATTGATTAGTGATTGAAGAGAGTACATGTTGTTATCCCATTATCAATCACTGTACAAGTCATTTTTTTACATGACCCCATATCTAGTTTAAAAAAAAAAAATAGTAGTGGGATGACTAGCTATAAATATCTTCTCCTCGTTAAAATAAAACTCATATTTATGATTGTGAAAACCTGTAAGTTGTGATTACATTAACCAGGACACAGTGGGAAAGTTGTCTTAAATTGAAACCCATTTATTTTGTGCACATAATAATGAGAATTATTTAGGTTTTAATTAGCACTGGGGAAGACGGCACCATGCCAAGGTAGGGTTCTGTTGTTTGTCCGAGGCCATAAATCTAGATCTGGGAGAGAAGGTGTTTTGCACACGTGTGACAGCTGCTGCCGGGTTACTGTGGCTCTGTGGGGTTAATGGGGAGCAGACTCACCTTTATTTCCTCTTCCAAACAACGTCAGCACCGTTTAAAGCAGTGGCTCTCAACCTCGGCTGCACATTGGAGTTACCTGAGAAATTTGAACAACAGCTCCTGGCTGAGTTCCATTCCTCTGGGATTCTGATTTCATTGGTCCTGGTTGCAGACTGGTCTCAACCAGCCAGCACACAAGAAGGATAGAACATCGTCCCTCTAGGAATGCTGAATTCTCCAGTTGGAAGTGTCTGGAGCTTTACAGAGCCCATCCTCCAGTTAAAGGAGGGGAGATAGAAGCCACCACCCCGGTTACTCCCATTCAGGGATCTAGACGGATGATTCTCGATGGCGGCCACATAGTAAAGTCACCGGGAAGCTTTGGCTCTCATTGATATCACTGTCCCGATCCCTGGGGTCCTGATTTCATCGGTCAGGGGTGGGGTCCAGGCAGTGGGATTTGTAAAGCTCCCCCAGGTGAGTCTTAGAGATGTCAAGGCAGACAAGGATAGATTTAAAAGGAAATTAAGTGCTCCTTAAACCGACTGTGAAGACTTAGGAAATCAGGGTCTCCTAATTTCTTCACTTCTTCATACCCCTGGAAACAGACTGGTTTACAGAAAGCATGTTTATATAACCACGAGCACCACACACACACACACACACACAGTAGAAGAGCCTTAGGGCACCGTATTTATTCTTGTTTGGCCATTATTCCTCAGCAACAAAACTCCTCAGAGCAGATGGAAAGAATGCCCGGCTTAGTTCCTGGAAATGTGAGTCTGGGTCCTTCACAAAGCTCTCCTCCGAGGCTCCCTGACAGTGATACGTGGATCTGTTCAGTTTCTAATTGTAATCAAAGAACACAAAGTCGTTCTCTGTGAGACAGAAAGATCCGTATTGAGGTCCCAGCTGCGTGACCTTAGGCAGTGGTTTCTTTATCAAGAAAAGAGAGTAAATAATGCTTGCGTCATGGTTTGGAGGATTCGGACAGGTTCATTTACCTGGAAGCCCTTCATGAACTGTAAAGTACCATGAAAATATTAGGTGCTGCTGCTTTTACGGTCATACCTGGGAATTTACTGTACTGGTGATTTCCGGACGAGACTCTCCTTTCGTCTGAATTGCCGGTAAGCCATTTCTTGTTCCACACATGTTGAGAGTGCTGGTGGGCCAGGCATTACAAGAAGCAGTGAGGATATGTAAATAAGACAGAGAAGGCCTCCACTACCCCTGGAGTGGGGGAAAGCAGATAATAAGCAAGTCAACAATTCCAGCTATAAATGCAAAGCAGGCAAGAAATAGGGTGGCAGGGTGCTTGGCTTGAAGCCAAGTGGTCAGGAAATGCCTCTCAGAGGAAGTGACAGGTCCAGCTGAGACGTGAGCTTGAAAGAAGCCAACCATCTTCGGGGTTGTCCAGGAAAGGAGAGTGTTAGGGATTGAGTTGTGTCCTCTCAGAATCCCGACACCGAAGTACCTCAGAATGTCACTGTGTTTGGAGATCAGACTTTGAGGAGGTGATTAAGTTAAATGAGGCCACTGGAGTGGGCCCAAATCCAACCTGGTTCACATTTCACCAGATTTTACCACTGTTCTAGAATCCAGTTCCAGAGGCCACGTTACTTTACATCATTTATGTGTTTAAATGTTTGCTCTGGCCTTAAAGAAGAGGAAACTTGGACACACAAAACTCAGGGCGCATGAGTCCAGAGTGAGAGGACTGTGTGAGAAGCACAGCAAAAAGATGGCTACCTACAGTCTGAAGGAAGATGTCTCGGAAGGAACTAAACCAACACTTTGATTGTGGACTTTTAGCCTCCAGAACTGTGAGAAAATAGGATTAGGTTTTTTAAGCCACTCAATCTCTTGTATTTTGTTATGATGGCCCTAGCAAGCTAATATAGGCACAATAAAGGCCAAGGCCTCAGCCTCTGACATGGCCTGGAACATTCCAAAAAACCAGTGGCCAGGCCATTAGCTGGTAGGAAATGAGTTTTGTGGGTTTTTCTTTTTCTTCTTCTTTTTTTTTTCTTTTAAGTATCAGGGGCGCCTGGCTGGCTCAGTAGGAAGACCTTGTGACTCTTGATCTCAGGGTCGTGAGTTCGAGCCCTACACTGGGATTACTTAAGTAAACAGACTAAAAAAAAAAAAAAAAAAAACGTATTGGGAGCCAGATGATGTAAGACCTATGAGCCCATGGCAAGGAGTTTGGATTTTAGTGCAGTGGGAAGTTATGCAAGGATTTTAAACAAAGGCAAAGCACGATATTTATGGAGTTTTGAAATAAACTTTTTGGTTTAGAATAATCTTAAATATACACTAAAGTTGCAAAGGTGGTACACAGAGTTCGTCTAGGCCCTTTACCCAGCTTTCCCTAGTGTTGACATCATATGTGACCCTGTTAACATTTCTCAAAACCGCGGACCTGGTTCACATTTCACCAGATTTTCCCACTGTTCTAGAATCCAGTTCAAGAGACCACTTTACTTTACATCATTTATGTGTTTAAATGTTTGCTCTGGCCGTTCTATGGGGAATGGAGGTGAAGAGAGCAAGACAGGAAGCAGGGAGTCTAGTTGGCAAGTGATTGCAATCATTCAGACCAAAGATAATGTGGCTTGGGCTGTAGAGCTGACAGTAGACAAAGAGAGCTAGGATAGATGTATTTTGGATACAGACTGACTTTCTATTAGACTTGATGCACCTAGAGAGGGGGCAAAATAGGTATGACCTCAGGATATCCAGCTTTGTCTACTGACCTTGATTGGCATAGTGGGGGAACACTGTCGGAAATCAAGAGTTCCACTTGAGACACAATCAATTTGAGGTGCCATTGAGACTTACAAGTGAAAACAGCAGGTAAGGAGTTGAATGTATGAATCTAGGGTTCAGAGAGAGGTGTAGGCCATGATTCAGAGAATGAAATGAGACAGGTTATCTAGGGAGAGAAGTGACAGCAAAAAAGAAAGCTCTGGTGCTCCAGGGTGGAGAGCAGCACCCTGGCCCTGAGAAAGGTCCCTTTCCTTCCCATGGCCTTGAGGTCCAGCTTCTGGCTATTATCTTTTCGAAGACTCATTTTCGAATAAGGCAGTTGGCTGGCTTGGTCGGTGGGAGCAAGCAACTCTTGGTCTCGGGTTGTGAGTTCGATCCCCACGTTGCGTGCAGAGATTACTTTTAAAAATCTTAAAAAAAAAAAAAATCTAAAAAAAAGACTTACTTTCAGTCACTAAATTGGGTTCAGTTCTAGGGAGTTAGATTATCTCATTGAGTCAACTGAGAAATCTAGTTTCGTCTCTTGGGTGGGTGCCTTCTTTGGATGAATTCAGTAAGCATTTCGATTCTTTGACTTCTCCTGACTTGCGTTGCCTTGGGGAATTGGCCAGAAAAGTTCTCCTCTTGACCACAAATAGCTTCCACCGGTAGTTACCTAAACTGACAAAGAGAGAGTTTTATTGCAAAAACTCCAGTTATTGAGGCTGTAATTGTAGCAGTCATCATGAAGTTTATTTCATTATCAGTATTTTGTATTTTTAACATCAAGAGGGAAGCGTGGATGGATGTAAGGTAAAATAATTTATTTACAGATTTCAGAGTTTGCTCAGGTTAATTTGTACAGTGGGATGGCGGTGAGAACTCTAGAATCTGTTTTTACAGGTCTCTGAAGCTGATTAGCTTTTCCTCAAATGGCTTCTCGTTGAAGCTTACAGAAAGAAAAAAAGCATTCGCTTTATTTTTAGATGTGATCTCTGATGTCTTCAACTTTTATGGTTCTGTTTTTAACCTTATATTATTATAACCAGCCACGTACAAAGTCTGCAATTTTCTCTAATAAATCAGTACTTGCTAAAAAGAAGGTTGCACAAAACACCCCCATTTGCAGTTTCGAAGGATTATTATCCACTTTGGTCCATGAAGTGGAAAGTCCATGTCCTTGCTCACTCGGTGTCTAATAGTATCATTTTGAGGACAATGGGAAACAGATCATGTTTGATTTCTTAAGACGGTGCCTTTGCTATTTGTGGCGCAATTTGTGATCTGAGAGGCTGGAGGTAAAAGACATGTGAGCAAAGGCAGGATCTATGCAACCAGCTTTCTGAGTCTCAAAGTTAAAGTCAGAATAGTCAGGCTATATTAATAGATAGAGCTTAAAGCATTATTTGCTTTCTGTCTACGCTTGCTTCCCTGACGCTCTGGTAAATGCAAAAAGGCTTGGCTATTAGTGCTAAGGGTTAGGAAGACAGTTTACCGAACAGGGCAGAAGCAGCATAATCGAAGGAACAAGGCTGAATCATGGTTCGGGAAACCAGAAATCAGGGCTAGGAAAGCAAGGCCAACTATCAAGGTCTAGGTGACCATTTTATAGCTATTACAGTAATAATTGGCTCAAGCAGGAGTCACTAATGGATGCTAAAACCATTGAATGAAACAGTATTGAGGAGCAAGAATTCACAAAGTCTCCAAGTATCACCCCAGAGATTATGTATTAATTACAAACAGTGGAGGAGTCTAGTGGGTACCATCAGTTTTGCATCACCAGTAATAGGCCACACTGATGTAACGTGCCCCTCATTGTGACACACTGAGAACACAGCATCCCAGTGGATTATCCTTGCCAAAAGTATTTAACCTGAATGAATCAATCAGGAGGAAACAATCAGACAAATCCAAATTGAAAGACATCCTGCAAAACAACTGGACAAAACTTTTTAAAAGAACATGTCATGAAGCTAGGAAACTGCCCCAGATTAAAGACTATAGTAATTCAACTACTAAATTTAAGGCCCAAGGCCATGATTAGATTCTGAATTAAGTGGGGATGGGCCAATGCACAGGACAAGAGAAGATATTCTTGGGACCTTTGGGGAAACTGAAGTCTAGACATATATTAGGCCATATGGTACAGTATTGAGGCAATATTAAATTTCTTGCCTGTGGTCTTAACATTGTGTGCATATAGAATGTCTTTGACCCTGGTAGTTAAAATTCAGGAACTAGGGGCGCCTGGGTGGCTCAGTTGGTTGAGTGACTGCCTTCAGCTCAGGTCATGATCCTGGAGTCCCCGAATCGAATCCCCCATCAGGCTCTCTACTCACCAGGGAGTCTGCTTCTCCCCTTGATCTCTTTCCTCTCGTGCTCTCTCTCTCTCTCTCATTCTCTCTCTCAAATAAATGAATAAAACCTTTAAAATAAAATGAAAAAAAAAATTGAGGAACTATGCATAGGTTGTAATGAGATGTCAAATAACCTACTCAAGGTCACCCAATAAGTCTTTTTTCTTTTTTTTGGAGCCAGGAAGCAGAAGTTTTTAATCCTCTTTCTTTCCAGTGATATCCCCTTTTTTTTTTTTTAGATTTTTTTAAATTTTTATTTTATCATTTGAGAGAGAGAGTGCAATTGTGAGCAGGGGGAGGGGCAGAGAGCCTGACCTGGGCTAAAGGCAGATGCTTAACCGACTAAGCCACCCAGTCACCCCATTTTCCAATGACATCCTGATTTCATTAATGAAACAGCAAAAAATTAGCCTACTCATAACTATTATGAACATCAACATTGATTCTGTTCACTCAAATTGTTTATAAATTGGAGATCCTTTTGAACTGTAGAAACCCTAGGCTTTTTCTGAGCAATTTCACGCAAGGGGTTATCTCCTGAAGTTTTGAAGAGGAAGCTGGAGATGACTGAGATCAGCCTTCTAAGTGTGCCCTTCTGCTAAGGGTTAGAGCCAGGCTGTGTGCCTTTCTAGATGTTTGTATACGACCATACTCGTGCCTCCTTCCCTATAGCCCTTGTCAGGCTATATAGTAATTCCTCGTTTGATCATCTGTCTAACCCAATGCATTTAAAGCTCATATGAGATCAGATAGCATGATTAATCCCAAGATACCTTTAAGGTACCTAGGAACAATTTAACTTTTATAGACCAAGAGGAGCATAACAAAGACCTGAATATGTAATAAATACTCCATGTTCCTGGGTGGGAAAACTACAATGAGGAATTAGCCATTTTCTAAATTAATTTCCAAATTAGATGTAATTCCATTCAAAATCCCAACTAGATTGTCATAAATTGATTATAAAATTAAAATGAAGAATAAAAGTCTAAAAATGGCCAGAACGGATTTTGAATAAAGAACAAGGAGAGGAGGAGGGGTGCCTGAATGGTTCAGTCAGTAAAGCATCTGAGTCTTGATTTTGGCTCAGGTTGTGATTTCCGGGTTCTAAGATCGAGCCCCGTGTCCGGCTCCACACTGGGCATGGAGCCTGCTTAAGATTCTCTCTCTCCCTCTCCCTCTCTGCGCCATCTCCTCCCACCTCCCTGCCCATGACACACTAGAGCACGCTCTCTCTCTCGCTCTTAAAAAAAATAAAAGCAAGGACAGGAAATTCTTCCCACCAGATAATAAAACCATATAAAAAGAGTGTGGTATCGACATAAAGACAGAGTCGATGTAAACTGATAATGGGAGTTTGATACAAAGTAGATATGGCATCTCAAATTAATAGGGAGAAAGGACATTGGGTGATTTTCTCAGAAAATACCGTTTGAGTCAATTGACATTTCAAATGGAAAAATAAAATGTTAGATCCCTACCTCACTCCATAATAAAAAGTTAGCTCCAGAAGGAGTTTAGAAACCTAAATGTGGGGTAACCATTAAAATCATTTAAATGTGGGGCGCCTGGGTGCCTCAGTGGGTTAAGCCTCTGCCTTAGGTCAGGTCATGATCTCAGGGTCCTGGGATAGAGCCCCTCATCCGGCTCTTTGCTCAGCGGAAGGCCTGCTTTCCCTTCTCTCTCTGCCTGCCTCTCTGCCTACTTGTGATCTCTGTCTGTCAAATAAATAAATAAATAATCTTTAAAAAAAAAAAAATATGGACCAGGTTCACAACAAATTTGTAATAGCTGCCAGCCAGGAGTAGAAGAGGAAGGGATTTCAACTTTATTTTATTTTATTTTATTTTAAAGATTTTATTTATTTATTTGACAGAGATTACAAGTAGGCAGAGAGGCAGGCAGAGAGAAGGAGAGGAGGAAGCAGGCTCCCTGCTGAGCAGAGAGCCCGATGCGGGGCTCGGTCCCAGGACCCTGAGATCATGACCTGAGCCGAAGGCAGAGGCTTTAACCCACTGAGCCAGCCAGGCGCCCCGGGATTTCAACTTTAAATGGGAAAATTTCTTTAATGGAGGGGCAGAATCAGAATCAAATGTGACAAAATGTTTACATGTGTTCATTTTGAATGGCAGGTAGTAGCCGTTTGTCGTATGCTCCTCAGTATCCACCTGGATGTTGGTATCTTGAGTTTTGAAAAAAAATACTCATCTGACTCTTGTGTTCCGTGAAACACTTCTCCTTCTTCTCTCCTATTTCCTGTGATCTAAGTTCCTGTCACTTTGCAGTTGTTTCCACATATTCGCTGAGGTACCTTGGTGAATGGGTTGCTTACAACTGATGGTGGCCAGCAACCTTTGGGTCTTGGAGCATCTTAGATGCGGACGCTTTAGAAATCTGCCCAAAGCTACCAGCTGGCCCGGAGCGTTTAGCAGGATGACGTACTAGATTCCGAGAACTCGGCAGCCTTGAACCAAGCAGGGTTCAAAGCAGGGCTCAGGCCACTCAATGGTAATGGGGCTCCATTGTTCTTCCCCAGCTGTGAAAAGGGGGACACGACACCCACTTGAGGAGGTTATTGGGAGGATTTGGTGAGAGAATGCGTGTCAGAGGTTCTTTCCTTCTCTTTCACTTCAGCTATGCTTAACCAAGACCATGTCAGAGTGAGACTCTCGGAGATCTGCCAGCAGAGAAGTTAGTTGAGTTTTTTCGGAGGAAAGATGCTTGTTTTCATATTTTCTTTTTTTTTTTTTTTAAGATTTTATTTACTTATTTGTCAGACAGAGATCACAAGTAGGCAGAGGCAGGCAGAGAGAGAGGGGAAGGCAGGCTCCCGGCTGAGCAGAGAGCCCGATGAGGGGCTCGATCCCAGGACCCTGGGATCATGACCTGAGCCGAAGGCAGAGGCTTTAACCCACTGAGCCAGCCAGGTGCCCCATCCTGGAAGATTTTAAGTTCACTTTTCCAGGATGGTGGTCCAGGCTAGAGTTCTGGACCCTCTGTCTAGAGGCCGCCTGGCTGGAGTTTGGGAATTCTGGTCTCAGAACCAGTCCTAACCTTGGCTGTCACTCACCTGTAAGGGATTCTTTTTTTGTTTTTTTTTTTTTTTTTTTTTTTAAGATTTTATTTATCTATTTGACAGAGAGACAGAGAGAGAGGGAACACAAGCAGGGGAAGTGGGAGAGGGAGAAGCAGGCAGGCTTCCCATTAAGCAGAGAGCCCGATATGGGGCTCCATCCCAGAACCCTGGGATCATGACCTGAGCCACCCTGGCACCCCGGGGGGATCTTGACTGGCACATCTTGGCAGCTTCAAGAGGTGACAGATACCTGTCCTGTTGTTCCAAATTAGTCATCAGCAGGACGGCTGCAGAATGGTGGAGAATTGCAGGCTTCACGCACTGGAGTCAGACCAGTTGAGTTTGATTCCTGGCTCAGCTGTTTTGCTGGTTAAAGCATGTTACTTCACCTCTTTGTGACCCACAAATGGGTTTAACAATAGTTCCTCCCAATTGGATTACTTGTGAAGATTCAGTGTGTTAATCACGAAAAGGGCTAAGAGGAGTGCTTGGTCCACATAGTAGGTTCTCAACATGTTCACTGTAACTGGCATTTCTGTATCTTATCAGGTCTAAGGCAGCCATTGATTTTTACTTTTTATCAACCCTAAAGATGAAATGTATGTTGGAGTTGATGACATCGTGCAATTCTAAGTGGTAGCTTTTTGGCGTGTGTGTGTGTGTGTGTGTGTGTGTGTGTCTGTGAATGGTAATGTCTTAGACTCACTGTGGATTCAGCACGTGTCTCCCTGTACAGGATGTCAAGGTGTTGGAATAGTGAATTTAAGCTCCGAGTGGTGTCTGCATGTCCAGTGTGAACACTGAACTGGTTTTTGCCAAAGAGCCATCATTGATTCACAAGCTCTTTGGTGGTTCAGCCTGGAAGGTGATGCGTTAAGTGTTACCAGGGCTCCGCCCGGCTCCCATGCCCAGCGAATGACTTGCTAGAGCTCTGCAAAGGGAACAGGTGAATCTTCTCCACTCACGGGTTCAGAGCCATCATCCTTGTGAAATGAATTTCTCTCTAACATCCCTGGATGTCCTCTTGCTGGTAGATACCGGCAAGGACAAAGTCTCTGCTAGTATTTTAGTCTTTAAAAAAAAAGGGGGGGGGCAAGGGGATAACAGGGGCTGACCTTATGGAAAAGAAATTAATGATTTCCAGTGCACGCGGTTGAAAAGCTGTTTGTTCCCTTTGATGCATTGGGAGCGCCATCTCCACAGGTTCCTCTCCTTGCACGCAGATTGTGGGGTTTTTTTGTTTTTGTTTTAAGATTTTATTTATTTATTTGACAGACAGAGATCACAAGTAGGCAGAGAGGGGGGGGGAAGCAGGCTCCCCGCTGAGCAGAGAGCCCAATTCGGAGCTCGATCCCAGGACCCTGGGATCATGACCTGAGCCAAAGGCAGAAGCTTTAACCCACTGAGCCACTCAGGTGCCCCCACAGATTGTGTTTTCGCCCAGCAGCAGGTCAGCTGTTGCACACCAAACTCTGTACTTGATCTTCTGAGACTAATAGCGATTCTGACTAATACTAAGCTGTTAAATCATATTTAAATCGTATTTCCGCACTAATAGTTACTGAAGGCCTGTTTATAGCCCATCAGACTTTACAGCCATTTGGCACATGAACTTATTAAATATAAACTTCATGGAGCTGCATCGGAAACTCTTCCGTCTTGTTTCCAGCCCTTTAAAGAGACAGTTGCAAATCCTTGCGGAATATGCCGGCCATGATGAAGAGTAATTTTGATTCTCTTTAGCTCTGCCAATTAGATGATTAATAAATAGATGTTGAAAAGCGTGAACGAAATGCCGTCACGGAGCAGAGATTCGGGGGTGAAACCAGATAATTGACCATTTGGTGCTGAAATGTTTTATTATCACTCATACTTAGGTTCGGAGGAAATCAAAAATCTGTCATTAGTTTGAGTTTGTTATTAAACTCGAATTCACCTTGGCTGGCACGTCAAAGCTGCGGTGAAACATTGAAATGAAATATGAAACATACCAAGGAAGGTCCTCAGGAATGAAGGACGCTGGAAAGATTGATTTTTCTCGTAACTTAATTTTGATTTATGTATGAAGCCTTGTTTTCAACACCCAGCTAAATTTGCTTAGAACCATCTGGGCCTCTGGAAATAGCTGATGTTAAACCAGATCCACTAGTTGCACACATGATATGCCTTTGTTGAGGGGTTTTGTAACTGTTAGAAATAGAAAACAATTTTGCTTTTAAAAAAAAAAAAAAAAAAAAAAAAAAAAACAGGGGCTCCTGGTTGGCTTAGTGGGTTAAAGCCTCTGGCTTCAGCTCAGGTCATGATCTCAGGGTCCTGGGATTGAGCCCCACATCGGGCTCTCTGCTCAGCAGGGAGCCTGCTTCCCTTCCTTTTTCTCTGCCTACTTGTGATCTGTCTGTCAAATAAATAAATAAATAAAATCTTTAAAACAAAACAAAACAAAAACAAAAAACAAAAAAAAGTAGGGGTGCCTGGGTGGCTCAGTGGGTTAAAGCTTCTGCATTCAGCTCAGGTCATGGTCCCAGGGTCCTGGGATCGAGCCCCGCTTCGGGCTCTCTGCTCAGCGGGGAGCCTGCTTTCCTCTCTCTCTCTGCCTGCCTCTCTGCCTACTTGTGATCTCTGTCTGTCAAATAAATAAATACAATCTTAACAACAACAACAACAAAAAAAAGTAGTCATGGGATATCTAGCAATGGCCTGATACTCTGCTTTGGTTATGAGTTCATGTAACTGCATATTGTTTCCTCTCCCTAAGATTTGTTCTTACTATTTGAAAAATCTTAACTATTGTGGGAAAATATCCTCTCGTGCAGTTCAGGATAAAAATTATTTAGTGACTTCCTCTGGGTACGGATTTTGGGAAGTTGTGTTTTTTTGTGAGGTTGGTTCTCCCGCTGCCCTGAAGGTTGAATCTTCTGGTGCCCACTTTGTAAGTCTGTATGTACCTTGGAGTGTTGGGGAACAGAATGTACAGCGGGTCAAAATGATCATTATGTACTTGTACAAATAGGAACGTCCAGTATAGAGGACTTTTTAAACTCTATATGTTTTCTCTTGTACCAAGCCAGTGCCCCTCAGATAAGAAGTGTTTGGTTACATTGGACAAAGTCAAGAAGTGGTTCTGTCGGGCAGAACCTTCAGGGACTTGAACAAGTTTCTCCTGCTGCAAAGTTGGGGTCATGTACTTGAAGAGTCCTACCTTGTCTCAAGGGCAGTCAGCACCAGCCTCGAAAGCTAGAGGAGCCAGAGCTGTTCCAACAGACCTTGATTTGCTTTAATAAGTAAAGTTGGGTCCTTCCCAACTGTTATTACTCTAAACTGGCAAGAATGTAAAGTCTTCTGGTTGAAGGACTGTTTGTTCTGTCTTCCCTAGGAGTGTAGTAAATTCATATATTATGAAGTTTCTTCCCCCTGGATTTTCCTTACCACCTTGGATTGGTTTATTTGTTTGTTTGTTTGTTTGTTTTATTTTGTTTTTATCTGACAGAGAGATTACAAGTAGGCAGAGAGGCAGGCAGGGGGGCAGGGTGGGGCGGGGAGCAGACTCCCTGCTGAGCAGAGAGCCTGATGCGGGGCTCAGTCCCAGGACCCTGAGATCATGACCTGAGCAGAAGGCAGAGGGTTAACCCACTGAGCCACCCAGGCGCCCCTTCGATCGGTTTTTTAAATGATAGTGAATGTTCTGAACCAAATAACTGATAAAGCGACCTAGATCACATTTCCTACAGTTGATTGATGTTTAGTAAATACCAACGGTCTTCCTCCGTCCCTTTGTCTTAACTTCTCCGTGGGAATCTGGGGAGTTTTTTATTTTGAACTGAAAGGAGATTAGTTCACTGCATGAGAAACGTGTGTTGAGCATCTCTTTGGTACCAGGAATTGTCAGTGTGGGGAGGCACGGGCTGTCATGGCAGCATAACGTCGTAGGGGCTGTAAGGCCTACAGGAGGGATGATGGGACTGGGCAGGAAGGCGGGACTGTAATGCCGGGAGAGGCTCGTTGAGAAAACAGGAGATTTGTGGTAGATCAGAGGTGAAGGAACACAGGCCAAATCTTAAGGAAAGCAGTGACAGCAGAAATAGGAAACTGGGGAATGAGGAAGAGGAAGAGGGAGAGAGAGGTGCCCCGAATTAAATTTGAGAATGGGGTGGGAAGACTGGCTCAGGGGCCTGAGATAATTCAGGTTTTTGCCTTGGAAAAGTGGAAAGTAAATCCAGACCTAGTCCCACTGTAATGAAACTCCAGAGTATTGTTTTGTTTTTTAAGCCATTAAAAGCCGCCTCGGAGGGAAGACACATCAACACATGAAGGGACCAACAATAGCCCTGACTGGGGACTTGTGATGAGCAAGTGCTGATGAAGAAGTTCATGAAAGGGGGGGGGGGGTGGTTTAAAAAGTGGACCCAAGGAAAGGCATGGGATACCAAACACAAATGATGTGGGCCCATCGGCTAATAGAATGTTGTAGATTCACCCTGGCCTGTGAAATACTGAGTAGAAGGAGTCAGCCGGTGGGTGAGATTTTGTAAGTAGGAGAAAAAGAGCATGCTCCCAGAAGTCAGAGGGAATGGTTGTCTTGAACCTAATGAGAGAGGGGGAAAGGGCAGAGGGCAAGGTTCCTTCTACAGGGGGAGGAAAGAGGGCCAGAGAGTCAGTGGTCTCATGCCTGCTGGCCTCTTGCTTTCCAGGAATGTGAGAAGAAAGGTCATCTACTGAAAAGGAAGGACATAGAAAAAAGGGCTTACGGACGAGCCTATATGGGAAATAATGAGGGAACCAACTCCAGAAGAGGAAGAGGATATCTGGAAAGATTTGGCAGTCTGGTGATTTGAGAAATTTTGAATGACTTAGTGCCACCAGCCCAAGTAATTGAGTCATTTTCCCAGCTGTGCTTTGCAGCCTGCATCCAGGAACAGAGGAAATGGTTGAATTGATTCAGGATTTGCTCTCGGGCTGGGGTTCAGCAGGTTATGGAAAAATCGAGTGAAGGCCCTAATGAGCCTTGATTCCACTGGAAGCTCTTGGGGATTGGAGGACTAGACAAGGTCAAGGGGAAGGTGTCTGGGAGTGAGAGTGGGGGAATGGAGGTTGAGTTGGAAGACAAAGCAAGTAGAGGTCTCAGATTTCAGAAGTGGAATAATTTCCAGGAGATGCAAGACCAGGGTGGGGGCTTGGAAGCAAGTGGGTAGGAAGGAGACCGGAAGTGAAGTCTCGAAAAGCGGGGCAGAAAGGGAATTAGGCTCTGGAATCGGGTGGGTTGTCCATCTGGATACTGAAATCCCAAGTTGTGGGCATGAGTTGGAGTAAAGCAGAACCTTGAGCGTGGTTCCTTGGAGCTTGTTCAGTGAATTGAGGGGCCGGGGTTTTCCAGGTCGGTGGTCTGTAAGTAACACCCGTTGGCAGTGAGGCATGTGGCTAGACAGCATGAGCCTGGCAGGAGGAACGCCAGTCACTCCATCAGTGACCACTAACCTCTAGGAATTGTCTCCCAACGAGTCTTTATAATCCTTCTCTGGAAATGGATTGATTAGTGATGCCATACATGCTTCCTGTCCACCGCTGAGCTCTCTGTTGCGAGGGAGCCCACCTCCGCTCCTTCACACCAGCAGTCCCGCTTCTCCCACTCGGTGCCAGACTCCGGGCAGGGGTGGGGGCAAGGGGAGGGGTGCTGTGGGCTTTGCTGCATGGCAGACCTTGAGCCACCTCTTAACCGCAGCCAGTGGGATCTTTTGTTCAATCTGAGCAGTAATCACAGAATTCAATAGTTCTCTCACACCTTTTCCCCAGGTTCCCAAGTCCAGAATCTGAGCCCCTTGCTGACTTGGGCCATGAAGGCAGGGCCCCATCTAATGGCCCTTTTGCAAAGTACAGGAGGAGCCAGCAGGCTCTCCTGTGCCCCTCTTGTCGGGGAAAGGGAGGCGCAAGGGTAGAGAGGGTAAACCAGCTGGCCCCCGCTAGGAAGTAACTTCTTCGAGAGTGGGGAAGTAATAGTGGAGCCAGTCACATGGATATTGGCAGCAATCGTTACTGAGCACGAGCCCAGCATCCTGCCAGCCTATCTATAGCCATGATCTTACTAAATGCTCTCAACTATTATTATCCCCATTCTACAGCTAAGAACTGAGTCTTAATGAGACCGAGCGGTCTGCACATGATCCCTGCTAGCGTCAGTCCTGGGACTTGATTCTAGGTCACGCTGGCCTTGGAGCATAAGCTCTCAGATAACCAATAAGCTATATTGGGCTCTAAAAATTGAATTCTAAGTCCGTATGTGGAATCTGCTACCTGAGTTTTTAAAGCCGGATTGAGGGTTTAAATTTGCATAGTAAGGCAAGGGAATTAGTCCCTCCCATGTTTCAGAAGCCATGTCCCAAAAGAAAAAAAAAACCCACACACAAAAAAACCAGCACTTTTTCCTCCTTCCAAGTTTTAGAGGGCAGCAAATATTCCTGAAAGGAATTGTGGTCGTAATGATATCCTTTATGATCTGGTTTTTTCAAAAACTTTTTATTCGTAGGCATTTTCTCAGAGGTTTAGTGCCTTATAAAGCATGTTGATCGGCTGGCAGAGTTGGGAAAATAGCATTCCAAACGTGTCTGCGGTTTTTATACAGATTCACGTCCAGGTGAAGGACGGCTGGGTCATCTTGAGTCCGCCGCAAATCAGATACCCGGAGATAGAGGGAGTTAGGTAAGCTGGTGGCACATGCCAAGGGGGGTGAAAATGATCGGATTCTGAGAAAACAAGGATCTAGGTGGAAACACCATGATAGGAAAGAGAGACTGGCCCCAGAGACCCAAAGGCAAAGGAAGTAAGTTAAAAATAAAACAGGGCTAATGATAAACCTAAGGGCTCCTTGACAGGAGCAAAGTTGAAATGACTCTATTCCTAGAGCCCAGTGTCTAAGCCACTTATTTTTCCTACCTTTGAGTCCCCGTGCGCCTCCCTCCGCTGAGATCCAGTGCCAAAGGACATCTCAAAATATCCACAGCCAAAACCACTCAGCACATCTCACCATGTGGAGGGAAGGACAGCTCTGCAAAAGTCTTTGTCCTGAACTGTTTATGGATTTTCCATAGTCTGTGCAAGACTGTGGACACATGCTGCGTGCCAGCTGGCAGCTGCCACCCAGCCTGGGGTTGACCTTGCCCCTGATGCAGGAAGAGTCCTCCCCGGATGTAGCATGACTTTCCCCAGAATTGTATATTCACCCCGAAAGCCTCGTGACCTTTTCTCAATGAAGAGTTTAGCTGGGAGAAATTGCATCAATGGCTCATGTATTTCTGTCATCCTTCTAAGTGAGCGCTGTGGACGGGGCGCCTGGCTGGTTCAGTCGGTAGAGCACACGGCTCTTGCTAGCGGGATCGTGAGTTCGAGTCCCACGTTGGGTGCAGAGGTGACCCAAATGATGTCGGTGGTATGTAAAGGCCACCCAGTAAGTCCTTGTATTTGGGGTGGGCTGTGCCTGGGAGCCAGAATGGAGAGTAAAATAATAAGGAATGGGCAGGAAGACAGCTCTGGAAATCAATGTGGGAAAACTCCAACAGTGCCAGACAGAGAAAGGCCACCTGCAGTTATCCAAAAATCAGATGAATTCAGGAGGCACTCATGGCGCGCCAAAGGGGGTATTGCCAAACACTGAAAGTTAGGAGAGCATCGTGTTACATATTATCTCAGTTAACATTCACAACATCTTCAGGTGGGTACTGTTTGTGCTCAGTTGGTAGACGAGGGCACGCCTCTTGAAAGATAATTTAAATAAATTGCCCGCGTCTGCATGATTAATAACGGACAAAACTCAGGGCCCCGGTGTTGTGATTCTGTGTCCTTTGATCTTTCCACATTCTACCTCAGCTGCCAAGAAACAGATCCCGTGGTCAGAGTGCACCTCAGTGGGAAGCGTCAAGAGGGGGAAGATTTTCTGCCCTAAACCGGCTATCTGTGAATTCTTGGAACAATGGGCCAGGGGTGATAAATGGAAGAATTATTTAGTAGTTTGGTTGAAAAAGTCTTCAGTATGTAAACAAGTCTTACATAAGTCGTGAGAAATGAGGTTGAGAGAAATGAGACAGGAGAGTAAAGAGACAAAAATATTTTCTGTATCAAGCCTTGAGGGAAAACACTCTTTTCAAATACCCAATGTGGCATTTCTCCTTAAAGAAAAAAAAAAGGGGGGCGCCTGGGTGGCTCCGTGGGTTAAGCCTCTGCCTTCTGCTCAGGTCACGATCTCGGAGTCCTGGGATCAAGTCCCGCATCGGGCTCTGTGCTCAGCGGGGAGCCTGCTTCCTCCTCTCTGTCTGCCTGGCTCCTTGCCTACTTGTGTTTCTCTCTCTGTGTGTCAAATAAATTAAAAAATCTTTAAAAAAAAAAAAAAAAAAAACTAAGACCAGAGACCCATTTTTTTTTTTTTTTAACCCCAAACCCAAATTCAGATGTCTTCCAAGAGCTGTTTCAAGAACGAAGCTTCTCACGGAAAATCAGCTTTTCCAAAAAAGCCCTCCGGGAGCTCCCATCCAGCCGAGAGTCTATAAATGCAGGCTGGAGCCCGGAGGACCACACGTGGATGACCAGGCATGGACCGAGGGCCCTCTGCCTGGAAGACTGTGTGTCCCTCTCAGAAACAGATTTAAAGCTGTGCCTCATAATGGAAATGCTGACACAACCTGCTATCAGCAGCCACGTTATTAAACAGGCACAGAGCCAACAGCGGTGGCTGGGAGCCAGAGAGGAGAGATTAACATCACAAGTAAGAGATTTTAGGCTCCAGGCCAGGAGAGTGGGCTTTTTTTTTTTTTCTCTCTCTTTCTTTTCATTAAAAAATAATAATAAAAAGGAAGAGAGAAAGAAGGGGAGGGGAGAAAAAGGTGCAAGAGAATTCTTGTGTAGCTCCCCCCACTCTTTAGACTGTTCTCCTCGGGTATCCAGATAAGCAGAGAAACAAACCTCTGGCAAATGGAAGTGGTCTCCTAAGGAGCCTTTCCAGCTGGCCCCACTCTGCTGTCCTTGGCTGGCCCAGGTGCAGAGGAACAAGAAGGGTCAGCTAGGCCCGTTTTTCCACGTGGAGTTGGAGGAAATATGTTTGAGCAAAAATTCAGGTTGCTGCCTCCTTGCAGAGCTCTGGGGAAGAAGGGCATGGTGGTCAGAAGCCTGGGGTACCCCCGCCCTAACGGAGGTTCGTTGTTACAAGGTCAATGAGACCGCCTGCAAGGCGGCACTTTTCTAACAAGCTCCCTTTAGGGTGCAGCCTTCTGAGATTTTGAAAGAGGTAGTCAGCCCCGGGGTGCAACAGTGGCCTCGGCAGCATTGTCTCAGAGAACCTGAGGGCCACCCGCCCGCTATCTCAGGACACGTGGCCCTGACTGCCCAGAGTCTGACCGGTCCCCTGTTGCCAATAACTCTCAAGACTCACGATGTGCCCGGTTTTCCTGATCAGCAAACCATTTCTTGTGACCTTCTTTTCAACTTTCTATTTAAAACTTTTCCAAACCTAGGGGCGCCTGGGTGGCTCAGTGGGTTAAAGCCTCTGCCTTCGGCTCAGGTCATGATCTCAGGGTCCTGGGATCAAGGCCCACATCGGGCTCTCTGCTCGGTGGGGAGCCTGCTTCCTCCTCTCTCTGACTGCCTCTCTGCTTGCCTGCAATCTCTGTCTGTCAAACAAATAAATAAAATCTTTAATTAAAAAAAAAAAAACTTTTCCAAACCTACAGAGCAATGGCGGGAATAACAGTGATTCTAGATTCACCAGTTGTTAATGTTTTTCCACATCTGCTTTGTCTGTCTCTCTCTCTCTCCCTCTCTCCATAAATATTAACAGTTTATGTTTTTTCCAGAACCCTCTGAGAGTAAGTTGCAGATCTCATGACCCCTCACCCTTAAATATGGAAGGGTGTGTGTCTCAAGAACAGGGACTCTCCCTGGGGAGCCTGACTGGCTTAGTCAGTGGAGCACATGACTCTTGATCTCAGGGTTGTGAGTTCAAGCCCCACCTTAGGTGTAGAAATTACTTAGAAATAAAATCTTAAAAAGAAAAAGAAAAAAGACAAGGACTTTTCCCAATCGTAACCATAATGCTATGATTGAATTCTGGAAACTTAACACTGATGCAATGTTCTTTTCTGATGTAGAGTCCTATTTCCATTTTGCCAGTTGTCCCAATAATAACTTATATAGTGAACAACAATTAAAAAAAAACAACACAAAAACCTTCGTGGTTCATGGCTCAACACAGGCACACATGTTACCTAGATTTGCTACGTTCTTTGGTCTCCTGGAGTCCAGAGGACTTTTCTCAGCTTTCTTTGTCTTTCGTTACAATGACGTTTTGAAAAAGAAGCGTAGACCGTGTTTTGCGGATGTCTCTCGTTCTCGGGTTTTCCTGACTGTGCCCTCCTGATGAGATTCAGTCCACGCGTCTCTGGCAGGAGTTCTGTGGTAGCTGTGCTGGGTCTTTGTGGACTATCGGAATCTCCTTTCCCCAATGTGTATGGCTTCCCTATGTTTTGTTTTCTGGCCTTTGAGAAGACTTTCACCTCCTTCCATTTTCCAAGCTGGGTTCGTCACAGAGCTGGTGCTGTGTGTGTGAGGGGTGGGTGTCGGCCGAGGCTCAGGCTGCTGTGTTCTTCTGGCGTGTTCTTCTGGCGCTGGAGAAGGCCTGAGGGCTGCCCGCTTTGGAAAGTCACCCTGAGAGAGAGCAGGAAGGACCTGAAGGCAGGGGCAACAATGGACTCCTGACCTGGCCTCTAGCTGGTGCACACTAGGGATGAATCCCTAACAGGCCCATTCAGAGCAGAAGCAGGCCGGACTGAATTAGGGTAAAGAGGGCAAAGTGAGTTATCGAGCTTGGAAACTCCATTTGGATGGTTTTACCTTCTAACTGTTACATCCATCTTGATTTTCTCCATTCCAACGACTGTCACTCTAGTGGAAGTCCGTATCTCTTTTCTAGAACAATCTCTCCCTAAGCCCACCTCCCATAGAGCTGCCTGAGGGGATCCCTGCAGACCTCACATCAGAACATTTCACAGTGGCTTCCATTGCCAGAATGGGATTCCTTCTGACCACAAGTTTCCTCGGTTTTCTTTATTCTGTACTCTCTGCCTCGACGTAAATCCCCTATATCTCAGATATCTATGGGAACTTCAGCATCATCATTACCTGGGAGGTTATTAGCATGTCAAGTACTACCCCAGGCCCACTGAACCAGAACCTGCATTTTAGCAAGATCCTCCAGATTTTGTGCCAGTGAAAGAGTAGGAGGGACTATCTAGAAAATGCTGAAAGGGCCCCCTCCTCCCTGTATGAGATCTTAAGTTGCCCCTCAGGCTCTTGCTGTCCTTGGTACTGAGACGGCAGTACCATCAGGATCAATGGAGGCAGCCCCTCAAGTTAAATGGTGCAGTTATTTTTTTTTTCTAATTTGCCAAAAGAAGGACATTTCACAGATGGGCTTTATCTCAGTTTTTCCTTTTTTTCTCTCACCATTTTTCTCCAAACCTTTGACATCCACTACTACTTGTTGGCTAACAAAATGTCCTCTGCTGGCAGACAACAAACCGAGTGAACCAGCAGCTAACAAATGCTAGTGTTAAAACTCAGAGTTGATGGTCATTATAGTCCAAGGGTTCAGCACAACATTAGGTTGGATTCTGGGTGGGACATGAAAAGTCAGAGGGATGCAGAGGTGAAGGGGAAGCATCCATTGTGTGGCACGGGCCCCCCCACCCTGGAGCCTCACGTGCTCCTGGCACAGGCGCACGCTGTGGGAACTAGGCAGGGACCACCTTTTTACTGGGGCCATTGAGATGCTGCAAGTCCCGATTTGCAGAGTTCAGTGAATTGAAAAACTTTTGCTGTCACCTG
The DNA here is from genome assembly GCF_022355385.1 of Mustela nigripes. Lineage (NCBI taxonomy): Eukaryota > Metazoa > Chordata > Mammalia > Carnivora > Mustelidae > Mustela > Mustela nigripes. The sequence goes on from NC_081572.1 coordinate 13,422,609, forward strand.
TCAAGTTGATTTCATCTTCCATGGCCATCAGCTCTCCAGACTAACACAACCAGGACATTTGCTCTGCGTCCTCCAGTTTGATAGATAAGGAGCTTTTAAAACAAAAATCACAGTGTGCCTGTTGCCACTTCTTAGATTCGACTTCAGTTGAAGAGACGTCAAAGGCCTGGAGATGAAAGATGGTTGTTCAACGCTTCCTTGAGCGTTAATGATTTATGAGTTCTAATTTAACAAAATAGCAACAGCTGAGACACAGTACCGCAGTCCAGGTCGTGTTCCCCTGGGAATTTCATCAGGGACCTATGTGTTGGGTTCTCTGGAAGGCCAAGAATTGAACCATAACCAAGTGTGTCCCCTCCACCATCTCCCCACCAAAATGAATTCATTATTCATTGTATGTATCATTGCTTTAGTAACAGAAAGGCTGGGCAGAGGCCATGACCTCGAAAGATGAGTTGATCACAGATGAGCCAGGTAGGAAGGACGGGGAAGAGCCTTCATGACACAATAAGGAGGAAGAACCAGGGCGTGGAAGGTTGAAATGGTGAATTAGAAAAGCCCAATGCTCTTTGTGGGGTAAGACATGCATTGCGGAGCCATGATGAGAGGAAGGACAGTCCACAGGGTGGGAGTTGACAGGTGGACACAGGTGTACTCATTCCATACATTTTGTGCAACATTTTGGAGCTTGAGAAACACCTTCATATCCATTCTCTCACCTGGTTCTGATGGCTCCGGCAGGGGACAGGACACCCGAGTGCTCATCTCCAGATGATGCAATGGAGGCCCTGAGGAGTTTCTCAGATCAGTTCCTAAGCCATGGAGCCAGCATTAGAACCACATGTTTTGACCCTTGAACTGTGATGAAGAAACCATTCTAGCCTATTGGGAAGAAAACACGGTGAATGTGTGGTTGGATGGATAGATATGTAGGGGCAGAAAATATTTCCCTTCTTGTGAGTTCTCAGTTCTTTGGCTGACCTGATAATTAATTGACAGAACATGGATTAATAGAAAAGAAATTAATTTCGTATGTGTCGGAACACTAAAAATATGGGACGCCAAGAAGTGACCAGCACAGGAAGCTTGTATACCTTTTAGACAAAGAGACAGTAAATTTGTGAAGAAGTGACAAGATAAAGTGGTTTGGGCTTGGAGCAGTTAATTAGTGAAGAAGTAACAAGGTTTGTTTATATAGCCTCTCAGCTCTAAATTCCCTATTTCTAGTGGAAAGGATGCCATCTACCCTCCTCGTACAAGGAAGGTACCCTTCACATGAGAGATTTATCTCCTGCTTTTAGGGGTTAAAGGAAGGTCACAGTGTCCTTGAACCAGCTGTCTCTCCAGTAACTTTAATTCAAAATAATTAGTAGGAATATTCTACTCCCCTTCACATAGATAGGATGATGGATGGTTGGATGGTTGGATGGACAAATGGTTGAATGGATTGTGGAAACCAGAATCTCAAAGGGAATTTGGGGGCTCTTGGCTGGCTCAGTTGGTAGAGCATGTGACTTGATCTCGGAGTTGTGAGTTTGAGCCCCACGTTGAGAATAGAGCTTATTTTTAAAAAAAGAAAAGAAGGGGCACCTGGGTGACTCAGTGGGTTGAACCTTTGCCTTCGGCTCAGGTCATGATCTTAGGGTCTTGGGATTGAGCCCCGCATCAGGCTCTCTGCTCAGCAGGGAGCCTGCTTCCCCGTCCCCCACCTGCCCCTCTGCCCACTTGTGACCTCTGTCTGTCAAATAAATAAATAATATTTTTTTTAAAAAAAAGGAAAGGAAAAGACAGGAAGGAAGTTAGAGGTCCTGCCTTCATCCAACTGAATAGAGAATAGAAGGTCTGTCAAGGAGATGGATTCGTGAAATACAGAAGCAGTGGAATTAATAAAACTCAGTGCCTGAGCAGATGCAAGAATGAGAAATAAATAAGAACTTAGAACGACACCCGAGTTTCTACTCTGGATGATTGAAAGTCCACAAGAGGAGGAGCAGGCTCAAACCCTAGAACCAAGAAGTAGGGTTGGGGATGATGAATGTAGTTTTTCGTATGTTAATTTTGAGTAAAGCCAGAGACTGGTGTCCAATAATCAGTTGGTCTCCAAAGGTCTGGAATTCAAGAGGACTGTCTGAGATATAGAGAAGATTTGTTAGGTCATTAGCAATCAAAGATTAACATTTGGGGGCACCTGGCTGGCTCGGTCTGTAGAGCACGTAACTCTTGATCTCAGCGTTGCGGGTTTGAGCCTCTGGTTGGGTGCAGAGATTACTAAAAAGTAAAATCTTAAAATTGTTCGGAAAAAAAAAAAAAAAAGACCAGCATTTCATTGCAGGTGTTCACTGTAGTATTATAAACAGTGTGGAAAAGGAGGCAGAAAGAGGGGGGAGCGGAATGATTTTAGACAGTTGACCGTGGGAAGACAGGTGCATTTATGTTATGAGTGGGACAGTCCCAAGTTGACCCCCAAGCTGGCCTGTCAAAAGCAGGAAAGCCACAGCAGGGGGAACGCAGAAGCAACAGGCCCCGGTGGGGGTTCAAGCCTCATCACACAGCACCTCAGGAAGAGCTTGGGAAGCGAATCCACTCCCATCTGCTGGGCCACCTCTGTCTTATCCATGCCTGGAGCCATCCTTCTGGAACCTTCCTGTCGGCTGCCTGGGGCGGGTCAGCAGAGTTCCTCCAGGAGGCCTCGCCATGTTCCCCAACTTTGCCTTGAGCGGTGTTAAGAACCAATCCCACAGAAAGGAAAACCAAACCAAACACAACGTACCAGGCAAATGTAACCATTTGCTCCTTGATTTTGTTTTTTCTGACAGTAGATGCAATCTATCGTCATTCTGAAGTGTTTTTGGGCTGGTGCCCATGACATTGTTTTGCCCAGAGAGGCACGCCAGGAATGAGCTGGAAGGAGACACAAGGGCCTGACGTACCTCAGGACGCTTGTGTGGCAAACAAGAGGCAGAGAGTCTCCGTCCTCTGGAGGGAAGCTGCCGGCAGCCCTCTCGCAGCTCTCCCGCAGCCTCCTGCCTCCCCGGCGTGGCTGCCCCAGCGCGCAGGCCTCAGCGGGCCATCTGTCCCCGCCGCTCACTGCCTTCCCTCAAGGCCCAGCCAGTAGCTTCTCAGGGAGAAGCAGGTACTAGTCATTTTTCTCTGCCAGGAGCTCTGCCGGTTTGTGCAGAGGATTCATGGCTGAGGCTCAGAAAAGGTTTAGCGAAGGATGGGGGCTGCGGGAGATCAGAGTCACCTTGATGTGCCAAGTCCCAGAGGGCCAGGCTCCGAAGCGAGCCCCTGACGGCTTCCAGGCCGGACGCCCGCGCAGCCGCTTCAGAGAAAACCATGGGCTCTCGCTCCCGGAGACCACCCTGTGAACTGAAATAGGAAGGAACTGGGAGAAATTGCAACTATTTTAAGCTCCGCTTCTGAGACTTATTTTAGGAAGCATTATTGATCATCCCGCGGGGACACCATCCAGCGCCTCGGGGGCCCGTGTCCCCGCGTGCCCGTGCGCACGGCCTGGGCCCGAGCTCATGGCAGCCTGGGTGTCCGAAGGGGGCCGTGGCCCAGAGGAAGAATTCAGATGAGGCCGCTCTGTGCCGAAATTAGCCCAAGTTTATGAAAAGAGCCTTGTTCCAGCTGCCCTGGGAACCGCAACTTAGAAGCGGTTTTTTTTTTTTTTTTTTTTTTTGTGCTACTGAAGCCTTTTTAGCAAATGAATTGTGTCGGAGCATTTGTGACCTTTTTTTCTGCATTGCTTGAATGTTCTTCCCTGTCCTTTTCTTAATTAGTTGCCATGACCCGGAGTACCTTATCAGAACATTGTTTTTCCAGTCAGAATCTTTTTGCTCACCGGTCCCTGTGTCACGTTGATTATTGTCTCTTGAACCTTCTTCCTTCCCTTGTCCTCTCATCCAGATGAGCTGGGGTTCAGCACCGCTCCCTGGGTCACGGCTCCAAGTGGTTCCCAACCCTCCACCAGAGGTTGTGCCAGAGCTGTTTCTAGACACACCCTGGACTAGAAAGAAGTGTCCTTCTCCTCAGAGGGGTCACACTATGGAGTCATTTCCACTTCGTTAGGCTCTTTCCCCCCTTAGATCTCCACCCTGCCCCGCGCCCAGGGACCCTTTCCTCTGTCGTCCTCAGTCCCCAGGTGTGCTTACCAGCAGCTTTTTATTTTCACCTTCACCGGTTTTTGGGTTTCTGTCGCTGTTGAGTTGTCTGTCACCTTTGAGGCAGGGGGAGGAAGGAGAAGGACAAATCTCCTCCATGGGCCGGTGTTGAAGGAAAAATTATCTGTGGCACTTGTTAAAGGTGGTGAGGCCTGCCTCATTCAGGGAGACTAACACAACAGGTGTTTGTCATTGGAGAGAGGGGTGGGCTCACCTCTGAGCCCAAGAAGGACTGACTAGCGGAGATCGATAGCTGAGGCACAGGGTGAGGGTCAGTGGATAGAGGGGGATTCTGACTGACTTGACAGGATTTTTTTTTTTTTAGAGAGAAAGAGCAACCAAGCAGGGGGAGGGGCAAATGGAGAGGGAGAACCAGACTCGCCGCTGGGCATGGAGCCCTACACGGGCTCTGTCCCTTGACCCTGAGATCATGACCTAAACCTAAATCAAGAGCTGGTCACTTAACTGACTGAGCCAGACCCAGACACCCTTGACCTGAGAGGATTCTTGCTGAAGGCGAGCCAGGGTGATAGCAAGAGTGGGAGATTTCTCCCTACATGTACCTCGACAGGATTCTTGCTAAACATGGATGAAGCCAGCCAAGGACGGAGCCCAAGGGGGAGGCTTGGTCAAAAAGAGGTGAAAGTTCACCCACAAGTGAAAGTTTTGTCTAGGGGAGAATCTTCATCACCAGCCTGAAGTCCACACTTCATGTGGTCAAGTTTGCTTTTCATCTTCTAACCTCTTTCTTCCGACTGTGCACATTGAATAACGAACAAAGAAGGCCTGGTTGCCTACATGCATGGAAATTCAGAGCAGTGTGGCCTCTTGGAAAGCCAGCTTTGTTGACTCCAGGGAGTTTCATCTTGAGTTTGAGAAAGAAGGGGGGTCTCCCCTGCCAAAAAAAAAAAAAGTAGAGACTTATATTAGTGTCCTCGGGTAGACATAACCAGTTACCACAAATGGCATGGCTTCAAACAGCAGAAATGTAATCCCTCAGAGCTGGAGGCCAGAAGTCCAAAATCAAGGTGATGGCCATGGCTGTGCTCCTTGCAGAGGTTCTGGGAAAGAATCTCTCCTTGCTTCTTCCAGCTTCTAGTGGCTCCAGACATCGCTTGGCTTGTAACAGTGTCACTCCAGAGTGTCACTCTGCCTGATGTTATATGATCTCCTTGTGTGTCTCTCTGTGTCTCTTTCTCAAGAGGACAGTCACTGGTCATGAGACTTAGGGGCCACACTAAATCCAGGATGATTTTGGTTCCACAGAGTAGGAGGTCTATAACAACAGAAGTTTATTTCACTGTCTGGAGGCAGGAGGTCCGAGATCAAGGTGGCAGCATTGTTGGGTTCTGAGTTACAATTTGCCAACTTCTTCCAGTATCCTCACGGGATCTCTGTGGGGTCTTTTCTGCAGAGCGCTAATGCCATTCATGAGGGCTCATGACCTCATCTCCCCAAAGCCCACCATCTCCTAACACCATCCCATTGGGCACTGGGTTTCAACGTAGGGATTTGGAGGCATCACAAATATCAGTCCGTAGCAATCTGTAACGAATTAGATTGGCACAGACTCTGTTTCCAAATAAGGTCACATTCTGAGGTTCCTGGTGGGTATGAATTGAAGGAAGACATTATCCAATCCACCACGGGAGTATTGCTCCTTCTGCTTATAAAGAAGAATCAATATCCATCTTACCTCCCTGTAGGCCACTTGTGGGTATGGACCCCAGGGAATGGGAAACTTGTCTTCTTACAAAAGCCTGTCCACAAGTGCGTTTAGCAGCTCGGTTCGTCATGGCCCCACGCTAGAAACAGGGGAATGGATGAACAGATTGGGGTGCTTCCACACTGTGGAATAGGACTTAGCAAGAAAAAGGAGTGAACCCTTGATTTACATAACAACAGGGTGAATCTCAAAGGCATTCTGTGTGGGACAGCTGCCAGTCTCACTGGGCTAAAATCTGTATGATTCTATTTGTATGACCTTTTTTTTTTTTTTAAAGATTTTATTTATTTATTTGACAGACAGATCACAAGTAGGCAGAGAGGCAGGCAGAGAGAGGGAGGGAAGCAGGCTCCCTGCTGAGCAGAGCCTGATGTGGGACTCGATCCCAGAACCCTGGGATCATGACCTGAGCCGAAAGCAGAGGCTTTAACCCACTGAGCCACCCAGACGCCCCTGTATGACCTTTTTTTTTTTTTTATTTTAAGTAGGCTCCGTGTCCAGTGTGGAGCCCAATGCGGGGCTTGAACTCATGACCCTGAGATCGCTACCAGAGCTGAAATCAAGAGTTGGGTGCTTAACCGACTGAGCCACCCAGGCACCCCCCTGTATGACATTCTTAAAAAGAAAAAAAACCTCTTTTCTGCATCTGGGTGGCTCAGTCAGTTAAACATTCTACTCTTGATTTCAGCTCAGGTCCTGATCTCAGGGTCCTGAGATCGAGCCCCTTATTGGGCTCCATGCTCCATGAGGAATCTGCTTGCTTGTCCCTCCCCCTCTGCCCCGCCCCTGCTCACCCTCTATCTCTCTATCCAATAAACAAAATCTTTTTCTAAAAAAAAGAAAAGAACTATAAGGATGGAGAACAAATCAGTGGATATGGGGGTTTGGGGCATTGCAAAGGGTGTGCCTGACTATAAATTAGTTTTTTAGGTAATGAAACTGTTCTGTACCTTAACTGTAGTGGTGGTTCCAGATCCTTGTGTTAAAATTTATAGACCTGTGCACCCCGCAAAAAAATCATTTTTAAAAAAGTTTGTTTCAGGGGCAGGGTCTCTAAATAAAAAACAAGGATCAACATACCTTACTATGGTATTGAGTTGTCCTTTATTTTTTGTGATTGACAAAATGGTTCTAGATTTTTGTCTTAAGTTTTTTTTTTTTTAAGATTTATTTATTTATTTGTTTGATAGAGAGAGAGAGAAAGCACAAGTAGGAGGAGCGACAAGCAGAGGGAGAAGCAGGCTCCCTGCTGAGCAGAGAGCTCCGTGCAGGGCTTGATCCCAGGACCCCGAGACCACGACCTGAGTCAACGGCAGATACTTAACCCAGGCGCCCCTAAAATTGGTTCTTAAAAATCATATCTGTCCCATACTAGAAGGATGAGAGGAGTAAGATACATATAACCTTTATGAGTGGTTGCTCATTTCTTCTTTGTACTTGGTTCTTCTAATTAAAAACAACTACTTCCTGAGAAACAGTTTTGTTGTTGTTGTTTTTTTTAAAGAGAAGAAAAGCAAAACCCTGGAGGGTATGGTGTGCCTTCTGTGCTAGCTCAGCCATGAAGGGGCCAGATCGAGCAATTTGGGAGTCTTCCCAGTTGTTTCTGTGTGCTCACTCTGGGGATGACCATTCCATTGAACTTTCCCAAAGCACCTATCTTGGAAGCCTTTTTGGCAGAGAGTTCTGTTTAGGAGTTTAATTAATTTGAACTAATATAGAGAAACATTATTCAATGACTCGTGTAAGACATAGGCAAGCGTTTGTTGCTGACACCATGAATGCCCCACTTTTGGGAATCCGCTCCCTCAAGATGGCTCACCATGGGGCGTTCTTTTATATTCCTGCTTCCTGGCCTCCCAAGGACCCCCACTGCCATGCTTATCCTTCTGCCAAGTTAGGAGTAGTCTTCCCAGTGTAGAAGCTCTCCATCCATCTTGGGAGCCCTGGCCTTCCCCACGTGTGTGCCAGCTTCCCTTGGTTACTATCCAGAGACCTGTAGACCAAGAGAAGCCAACTTACTCCACCACCCGTCTCCGTCTCTGATCTGGGCTGTCTCCCACCACCCGGAGCTGTACTTGTCCGCATCCTACCCTCCCCTAACCCAGGTCCTCCCCTGCTCCCCGGGTGCCATCTAAGACGCTGTAGACTTGCTGGGTCATAACAAAATTCTCCCCAGTTTACTTTCTCACCTCTCACTCCTTCAACCCTTTCTCTTCAGGGAGGTGTCCCCAGGGTGCCAGCTCATGTCGGTGAGAGCTTTGCCCCATACCTTGTACACACTCTAAGGATGGGGAACTAGAACACCTGGAAATCTAACATAAGTCCAAAGCAGCTTTCTAAGGAGAAGATTCCTTCGGAGTCCATTTCTCCCTTTGTCTACGTAGAGCCCGATACACTCAAACTCAAACCCAATAAAACTCAAACACAGTACACTGGAAGGCAAGTGAGCTGGCAGTCAAAGGAGAGGGGACCGTATCAGGAAAACAAAACAGCGCATTGAGAACATTCCACCAAAATTCACAGAGGCCTTCTTTGGAGCGCCCGGGCCCCATCCCTCACCCCCTCCATCCCTCCAGCAGCTCCGTGTGGCTGTCATTACCCCCTCATTGAAGACGGAATTTTCTCAGACACTTGTGGGTGGAAACCTTTGCCTTCAGTTGCTTTGCTGCTCCCACTGGCTTTGGGAAAACGGTTTTCCATTCTGCACTGAAAGCCTAAGGATACTGTCCACCAGGGAGCATTCTCCGGGGAAGCACTGAAGTTTACCCAGCAGCTAAGACAAACTGGCTTAACCCTGACAGATGAGTTTCCTGTGCTCCGCCTTAATATCCCCTAAATCCAATGGCCAATGGAGCATTTAATGAGGATTAAGTCAAAGCAGTTCATGTCCCGTCCTATTACCAGATGGGGCTCTAATTCAGCTCCAAAACCAAGGTCCAGTCAGGAGCGGGTCTGCCCCCGCCCCCCGACAAAAACCCTCAGGCTCCGGTGTCTGAGAACCACACCGTGCAGGCATATGGTGGGGCTCCTTTCCACACGACACCAAATGGCCAATCTTTTGAACCACCCCTGCTGGTGAAATAATGGTCCTGAGCCCAGGCTACGATGGGCCATTGCTGAGTTTCCTCCTTGCTGAATTTAGACTGGAATACTCTTAATCTGAAGCATACCTTTTAGTACTCAGTACTTTAGGAACATACAGATTACATTTTGTACGATGGTATTGATTCAGTCGCACGTTCAATCTAGTCTTCTGTCCATAATTGTAAGCCTCCTTGTGCTCAAACAGGGGATGAAGTTTGAAGTCTTGGTGTTGAACACACAGTAGAAGGTTCATAATTGTTTGCTGATTTTTTTTTTGATTGCTACGCGTCTAATTCCTTCTTCTTTGCAGACCACTGTCTTTGAGTAACTGCACCTACAGAATAAATAACTTCCCCAGCTCTGTATTCTCTCTAGGTGGGGGAGTGGGAAGAGGAGAAATGTTTAATCAAAAGACCAAAGGAGATCATCCTTTTTTTTAAAATCTCTGTCTTAATGGCCATTGGAAGACAAGTTGCATGCTCTTGGGTTAGATCATAGAGCCTACGTATTTACAGAACAGTCACCATTGAACCGTGTAGATGTGAAAATGTTCTTGGTGAGAATACCAGTAAAGATGGGGTAACAAAATGATGGTTTGCCTTGTCAATAACTTGGACTATTTTTCATCCCATCCATTAGTGCATTTCAGTCTCTGCCCACCAGGTCTGCTGCTGATAGGTAACCATTGATCAACCATGAACCAAACTCTAGCCCCATATGCCTAATGTGTTAACCCAGCGACCATCATCGCCTGCCCTCCACCAAACCAATGGCCACTTTGCAAATCTAGAGCATTAAAATGAAAGTATTCTTAAAACAGTCGTTGTGCTTCCAAGGTTCCTTCTTGATGAACCTGTTCTTCCTTGGTGTGCCTTGGTCAGTTCCTTCCCCTGAGACCTCCCAAGGGCAGCAAAATGAAATTAGAGGAGAACAGTGGCTTAGCTGAGATTTTTTGCCCTTTAATCATATAGGAAGCATAAAGCAGGATGACTGGTAGATTTCTCCCAATCCCTACTAATCACTCACCCCTACCTTTATCCTTTGTAGCTTGGGCAGATGGCAGGAAGATAAATAAACATAGCTACTAAGTGAGGATCTTTTTTAACCCTTCAATTATAAATAGATAGATAGATAGATATAGATATATATTTTTTATTATTTTTTTAGAGAGTTTTAGGTTTACAGAAAAATTGTGCTGAACGTACAGATAATTCTAATCAAAACGTGAATCTTTTTTTTTTTTAAGATTTTATTTATTTATTTGAGAGAGAGAACATGAGCAAGGAGAAGGTCAGAGGGAGAAGCAGACTCCCCATGGAGCTGGGAGCCTGATGCGGGACTCGATCCTGGGACTCCAGGATCATGACCTGAGCTGAAGGCAGTCATCCAACCAACTGAGCCACCCAGGCGCCCCTCAAAACTTGAGGGTGTCTGGCTGGCTCAGTGAGTTCAAGGCCCATGTTGGGCATGGAGCCTACTTTAAAAATAAATACATAGGGGCACCTGGGTGTCTCAGTGGGTTAAAGCCTCTGCCTTCTGCTCAGGTCATGATCCCAGGGTCCTGGGATTGAGTCCCACATCGGGCTCTCTGCTCTGTGATCTCTGTCAAATAAATAAATAAATCCTTAAAAAAAAAAATGTGAAACAATAAATAAATAAATAAATAAGCTTGACTCGGCCACAAAAGTAACCATGATAGAGAATAAGGACATAGAATCCATGATTCTCAGAATTACAGATTTCTGGAAAGCCAATGTACTCAGTGCTCTCCCTCCCTGGACTGTAACAAGCGAGATTTCATAGTTGAGAAGGACATCCCTGTTCAAGGAAGAAATCTAGTGCATTGTTAAAACACATTCCAGGGGCGCCTGGGTGGCTCAGTGGTTAAGCCGCTGCCTTCGGCTCAGGTCATGATCTCAGGGTCCTGGGATCGAGTCCCGCATCGGGCTCTCTGCTCAGCGGGGAGCCTGCTTCCTCCTCTCTCTCTCTCTCTGCCTGCCTCTCTGCCTACTTGTGATTTCTCTCTGTCAAATAAATAAATAAAATCTAAAAAAAAAAAAAAAATTCCATATTTATCAATGGACCTTTGCCTTCTGAGCTATGACCACATGACTCATGTTGAATATGGGGTATCTCAGGGCACCTGTCTGGCTTAGTCAGTGCATCATGCAAACTCTTGATCTTGGAGTTGTAAGTTTGAGCCCTGTGTTGGCTATAGAGATTGCTTAAAAACAAAATCTGGGGCGCCTGCGTAGCTCAGTGGGTTAAAGCCTCTGTCTTCGGCTCAGGTCATGATCCCGGGGTCCTGGGATAGAGTCCTCCATCAGGCTCTCTGCTCAGTGGGGAACCTGCTTCCTCCTCTCTCTGTGCCTGCCTCTCTGCCTACTTGTGATCTCTGTCTGTCAAATAAATAAATAAAATCTTATTTTAAATAAATAAATAATTTTTTAAAATCTAAAAAAAATATGGGGTATCTCCCCTTCTCCATCCCACCCACCCCCATGTATACTTTCCTGGGAAAATCATTTTTAAGAATGGAGTGGTTAGTGGCTACTACATAGTAGTGCATCCAATGGATTTATTGTACTTTACATGGCTGTTCTCCCATACTGGGATATTTAAACTGTTTGCTTCCTTTCTCTCTGTCTTTTTTTCCTTGCCATTAAAATAATGTCAGGGTGAAAATCTTTGTGCATAAATCTTTTCCTTTATTTAAGATTCTTGAGATAAATTCTCAAAGCTTAAGCTTAGTAGGTCAAAGTACATTAAGATCTTAAAGGTGCTGCGTGCTTAATGTTCTTAATGCTTTACAAAAAAGGGAAGATTACTCTCTTTTTATTTGGAATCTTTAAGATAATATTTACTCAGGAGATCGCCTTCTCCTTGTCATGTTGCTCAGTTCATATCAAAAGGAGTTTGTTTATTGCGTTCTCGTGGCCATGGGGGGAGGTCAGGAGAGTCAACCAGATTGGCACCGAAATCCACGGCAGATCATCCATGGGTGGACGTGTCCCAAAGATGGGAGCATTATTCTAGGGGACCTAGGGAGAGTACCGCAATTAACTCCCAAACCCAACTCCCATCTCAGATGGGAGCAGCTTCTGCCCAGGGAGTTCCCAAGAAGGTCAAGGTGCACAGAACCTGTGTCAGATGCAGTCCTGGTGGAGTTTTGACTTGACGTTTCAACAGGAGGCACCTCATCATAAAGTTGTCCCAGCAGATCTCGTATTCCAGCTCAAAGAGCCAGTGGTTTGACCAGATCTCCGGCAGCTCCTGCCATTGCTGCTGGAGAAGCCCCCCAGTGAGTATGGGGGGAATAACTACTCTTGCTCTTTTCTTCTGGGGCCTGACTTAGCCTCACTTAGCAACACTGTTGGCTTAATTGTAGATCATGCCCTTATACTAAGCATGAAAATTCTACTGTTTCACCCTGGATAAGGGCTTCGATTATGCTTTGTCATGACCACCACCCCTGTTTGTTTCTCTGCTGCAGCCCCACTGTGCACCTCCCAGATCAGCTGGCTGTGGGGTGAAGGCGTAGAGAAGGAACGAGCCAAAAAGCAAGATGCAGGTGACCAGCATGACCCATAGGTCGGTCACTCAACATCAGACATATTGACTGGAAAGAATTGTAGTGGTCATCTGGGTCTCTTGAGCACAACCTCACTGGGGCCACAGATCTCTTGGATAATTAGATGAAAAAGGGCTTGAACCCTTGCTCCAGAAAACTACACCTCCCCAGATTTGGGGTACAATTCTAGGATGTTTCACAACTTCCTGGTACCCATCCATGTAGGCAAAGCCTTTTATCTTCAGGTGAGAATATGGAGACCGCAAGGAGGTGCAGAGTTCTTGCCCAGAGATCAATTAGTAAGTCCTATTCCTGCCCTAGATTCCTCTCTGGAAAGTAAAAGCTAATCCCGCCCATTAATTCAATAGGCACTTCTTGAGCATCTAAGAGCATCTCCCGAAAATCTCTTAACCACTGAGACATTAATTATTTATTGAAAATTAGAACTCTTATAATCTCAAGCCGGAAGAGATTTTTAAATCTCAAGCCTCAAAGTGATTTTTCTGTGGCTTTGTTCAAGTGCTGGGAGCCCTGCCCTGAAATGGGTCACAGAGAGGCAGTTCACCTTCAATGCAAATGACGTGTCATGTTAAGGAAGGAGACCAGAATCCGAGCTGAAGGGCCCCTGCGTAGATTGTCCCACTAGTATCTCTACTACTTCTGCTATTCAACAAAGCAGAAAGGTTTCCAGGTCTGGGGGGGCAGTTCCCCAACTCAGCGACTCAGATCATACATTTTATTAGTAGCAGGGAGAGAACCAGATTCCAAGTTCATCTTTCTGGAAAGAAGCAGGAAGCACTTCTGACTGGTATTTATCTTCCCGGTTGGGTACCAAGAGGCAGCTTTTTGTCACAGGAGGAGGCTGGCTGTGAAGGCTGGAGACTTGCCCTGAAGCTGAACTTCTCTGCTGACTCTCTCCTGCGACCTCAGGCAAAACTCTTTACGTCTTTGAGCCTTGGTTTTCTGTCAGGGTCCTGATGATGTTGTACTTGTGGACTCCGCGGAGGTATCTCCTCTCCCTGGCTTTTCTAGTCTCTTCTTTCTTTGTAGCAAATCCTTCATTCTGCATCAGGGCCCAATCAGGAGGCATAAAAGCACACAATAATTTGAATAAGGGAGAGCGTAGTATAAGGAATTATTCAACTTTGATAGGAGTAACTATAAAGAAGTAACAAGAACTCCAAAGGGTACCTAAGGCTGAGGGAGAAGACACAAGGAGGAACAAACTTGGGAAGGCCCTGTCCGTGGCTGGGGCAGATACTTCACAGGAGAGGTTATGGTCATAGCCCACCGGTTGTTGGAGAAGTTGACTAGGTCTCCTGGACCAGAGCTGGTTCTCAGTTGCTAGGCAGTAGCAAACAGCCCTCTGGGCGCTGGTGAGATGAGACTGGCGGGCAGGTGTGTAGAGTCAGAGTGCCACGGCCACTGTGAACCCTCAAGCCCATGGTGGTCCATGTGGAAGGTCACAGTAAAGGCCAGAGCTGCAAGGCCACCAGGCCATGATGTGCTCAGGGCCTGCAGTTGAGACAGAACCACACAGTGTCCCCACTGAGAGACTCTGCAGCAGAAGAAGGTCCAAAACCAGGAAGAGAAACCCCCTTCTTCATGCAGGGTCCCTTCGGTAATGGCTTCATGTCCTACTTGCTGTGAAGAAGTGCCTCCAGGGTCCAGTCCGTTAGCTCCGAGCAGAGACTAACGGGTGACTCGGCAGCGGAGAGGCAATAATATGATAACCAGTATAATAGGTGATCAAAAATGCTTGAATTCAATTAGGAAAAGCCACACAATCTGTCAGTAACTCCTTAACCCCTCTTTATTTCCCCTTCTTCCAGTACCATAAATTTTACCACCAATAAATGAATGTCACATCTCTCCAACTTCTTTTGTAATTTACTCTCGAAGCTCATTTCCCTCTGAGGTGTTTCATTTTGTTTTGTTTTGTTAACGAGGCACACGTCTTTCTTCTCTTGGAAGAGAGAAGAGTGGGTAGATTGGGGGTGGGAGAGGGGGAGAGAGAGACTCAAGCAAACAACCTGAGACCCAGTATTTCATTTTACGATTTAGTTCTCCACTCAAACTTGAACTCGTGTCCCTGCAGTCACCCTGTTTCATTTCAAAGCCATCCACCTGTCCTTCCTAATACTCTAGGAGTATTGACTTGACTTCAAGTGGCAGTGGAAGGAGCCAGAGGTGATCCGAGAACCTGTCCTTCTCTCCCTTTAAGGAAAACGCAGTGGCCCCCCTCAGGGGAGACTGCACAGTCCGTCTCCTTGGACAAGGCTGAAGAGTCCAGTCTCTGACCATTTGAGAAGAAAATAGGCAACACATCAGACTTGAAGCGTAAATACCAACGCAAATATTATTCAGGAAGTGTTTGGGAAGGACGAGTAGTTTCAGGTGGAGAATCAGACCAAGGAGAGTGTGGCATTGTAAAGGGCGTGACACGTGCTGTCCTGTGGGAGATCATGTTATTAACAGGCACCGAATTTGTGTCAAGAGAATGTTCTTAAGCATCAACCACCCTGTGCTTCCAAAATATTTCATTCTCTACCGAAGAATCAGATTTAATCAGTGTTCACGGTTGATTCTCCTGCAGGAATTAGCCAAACAGTGCGGTAGGGACACAGCTAAGATGACTTCCAAGGATGAAGTGGTTTTGAAAATAATCTGTTTTCCACCCTTCAGGGGGGCTGGGAGGATCATACCTGTAGTTCAGAAAAATGGCAATAGGAAAAACTAGAACTTAATATTTCCACCAAAAATATTTATGTATGTATGTATATGGCTGTCTTATATATTTCTTTGCAAGTGATAAATATCCTGGGACCAGTGGAACCTAGAGTAGTCAGGCAGAAAGCGGCCTCAGTTTCTCCCCAACCTCTACCTTCTTAGTCCGGCACGTCCCAAGGAAATCGTGTTCTTTTTTTTTTTTTTTTTTTTTTAAGATTTTATTTATTTATTTGACAGACAGAGATCACAAGTAAGCAGAGAGGCAGGCAGAGAGAGAGGAAGGGAAGTAGGCTCCCCGCTGAGCAGAGAGCCCGATGTGGGGCTCGATCCCAGGACCTTGGGATCATGACTTGAGCCAAAGGCAGAGGCTTTAACCCACTGAGCCACCCAGGCGCCCTGGAAATCATATTCTTAAATGATCAAGAGTAATAGGTGTGTTTATTCCTGAGTAATGAGGTTGTGGACCATCTTTATTTTCTTTCCATTTATCTGTCTTTCCTGCAAGAGCCTGTGTTGTTTGTGAAGTTATATATAAAAATGTTAATGGAAAAAAAAAAGAGAACCCACATTTCTCTTCCATAAATCTTGGGCTACATTACTGCTCGTTGTCTCCTCGGCAGCCAGACCCTTTGTAGCCTCTCCACTCCCCCTGTTCAGATTCACTGCCAACAATCAGCAGACCTCGTTTTTTGGGAGACACTTTTGGAAGAGATTTATTTCTCCGCTTTTGGACTTCTAAAAACAGACCACTTTTCCTTCTGCCCCTCACCAAGCGGTGATGGATATTGTACCTGCCTCTGATGTGACAAAACGTAAGCGATGAATCAACGCCTTTCATGATCCGTGCACATTCTGAGGCAGGCAGAGAGCACCCGCCGGAGCACCAAGCCATGTGAAGATGCTCTGCGGGGTGTTATTCCACGGTCCTGCCAACCGCGGGCACCTTGAGGATACTAACCTTTGATCTGTTGCTCTGCTCTTTCAGATTTTTGACAATGAAGCCAAAGACCTAGAGAGAGAAGTTTGCTTTATTGATATCGCCTGCGACGAGATTCCAGAACGTTACTACAAAGAATCGGAGGTAAGCCATAAATGGGATGACAGATGGGAGAGAGTCACTCGCTCATTCAGCCGATATTTATGAAGTGAGTCTTAACCTGGGAGACTTTCATCCATCTCCGTGTTGATTCAATTCGGCCTCACATCTTGCTGGATTATTTAATGCGAGTCTCAAAATTAAGTTCCTACTCCTCGGGGCCCTGGCTGCCACTCCATTTCCATTTCCATTTGTCTCCCCCGCTCTGCCATCCTTCTGGGCAGCAGAACATGCACCAGGTTGAACCATCCAGCATCCGGGCCTCTGTCGAGCAGCAGCCATCTCGGACTTCCTGTTTTGCCAGGACCTGTGCGACCTGCCTCCCCACCTGCCATGTCTAGAGTTGGGGGAGGGTGGCCAGGGCTGGGTTTTATGTGTTTCTCTAAGTGTAACCCAAAGAAAATGTTCGCTCCATCCTCTGAGTGAATATTGAAACTCCCAACAGCTCATCTTGCCACAGAAACTTTCTATCAAAACAGGAAGTGCGTTTGAGAGGGTTTTCTCCTTTTTTTCATTCTTAGCTGGGAAGAAACCGAAGAGCCTCTTTTTTTTCTGTAGCTCCCACCCTACCGCGATCCATGGTTTGCCTCAGCCCAACCTTGTTATTTTACTGTTGGTACAAGTCACCCTTGATATCCTACTAGCACTTTATGAACGGCTGCTGGTGGGATGTGGGTGACCGTCCTCTTGTAAGTGACATCCCCGCCCTGAATGATGGTTGTTTAGCAACAGGACAGCCAATCACAATATGTGTGGACTCGGGGCCCCAGACTCATCCTGGAGCGGTAACACATGGACCTTGACACTCTTCTCCTGGATTCATTAAGGCTGATTTAAGACATAATTAATAAACCTGTTGAAAATGAATTCCACTGTTCTTACCAACTGGGCTCCCAATGTGGTTCAGTTTTGTGGGTTTTTTTTTGTTTCTTGCCCCCTCCCCTCCACATTTTGGGATTCTAACCTGGTCTTAGCAAATGCTTAGCTGCTTAATTGCAGGCATGTGCTGTGCAGCTGCTGTCCCTTCTTCAAAAGACTGGGAGAGGCTGATGTGAATTACTCTCGGTTTGACTCAAAGGCCGAGCGTCGTAACGTCCTCCGTTGACACCGCGCTCCGCAGCCAACCACACTCATGAATTTTTAGAAAAACCAAGTGAAATGCTCCGCATAACTGAGCCTGCAGACGAGGAGGGGAAATGTGGCCTCCCCTTGTCTCATTCTATGGAGGAGATACTTCTGTGGTTTCATAGCAGGTCCACCAGGGCTCTCATGTTGCATCAGAGCGTGACACATGGCTTGAGCAGTGCCCCATCACTTCCTCGGCTCCTTCAGCCTACGTGGGGGCTGCTGTCCTTCCTGGGCATCTTGACCTCTTTAGGAGCGTGGGTCTCCCAGGAAGAACACTGAACTAATTTCAGCTCTTCCTCTTGGATTGCTTTGGTGTGATCTGCCCGGGACTCAGGGAGTTCCCTCCTGACTTGGTGGAAAGTCTTAGGATAAATATGGAATACTAATGGCAAAATCAACAAGTCTCATTTCTAGTCAGCAGGTGCCTGATTCATCTCCCTGTGCTTCGTGCTCCCAGGAACCAGCTCCGGAAAGCTTCTTTTCATGTACACAGACAAGCGAGGAGCTCTTAGTTCATTCTTCATAGTCCTTCATTTTTCTTGGTCATCAAGTATTCTTTTCAGGGATGCAGGAGGTGACTGGTCATTCATCCAATAAGTATTTGCTGAATACTCGTTGAGTGTCAAGACGGTGAC
This sequence comes from Mustela nigripes, assembly GCF_022355385.1. NCBI lineage: Eukaryota > Metazoa > Chordata > Mammalia > Carnivora > Mustelidae > Mustela > Mustela nigripes. The sequence goes on from NC_081572.1 coordinate 13,440,745, forward strand.
ATGGGAATGAATAGAATAGCCAACTGAGGGTCCCTTCTTCCCTCTCCTTCCAGTCTGGCAGGGAGCCAACAATAGAAAATCACATGAGGACAGAGGGACCTGAGAGTCACCAGTGCCATAAGGAAGCATGCATGATGGGAAAACTGAATTTAAGAGCATGGGATCGCAGGTTGCCTGGGTGGCTCAATTGGTTAAATGGCTGCCTTCAGCTTGGGTCATGATCCTGGGGTCCTAAGATCGAGTCCCACATCAGTCTCCTTGCTTGGCCGGGATCCTGCTTCTCCCTCTGCCCACTCTGCCTGCTGTTCCCCTTGCTTGTGCTCTCTGTCTCTGTTAAATAAATAACTTTAAAAAAAAAAAAAATCTTAAAAAAAAAAAAAAAGAGAATGGGATCAGGAAAGATGTTCCAGAAGGAATGACATACCGAGGCCCACAGGATAAAAAGAGCTGGGGGACAGTGCTCCAGGTGAAGGTAATATAGCATGTGTGGCACCACATGTGTGACACACATGAGGAAGCGGAGGAAGACCAACATGGCGGCGGCAGCAGCAATGAAAGGATGAACGGCACCAAGGAGGTTGGGGCCATGTTAAGACACTTAGATCTTATTCAGGTGCAGTGGCATGCCTTTGCAGAAACGAAAGCTGAGTGTCATATAGTCTGATTTGTGCTTATAAAAGATTGTTCTGGATGGAGAAGGGGCTGGAAAGAAGCAGCGTGGACGTCAGGAAGTCACGGAGGTCGTTGGAGTTTTCTGCATTATTGGTTTTTCACGTTGTGTAGTGGCTTGGACTGGAGGGTTGAGAACAGATGGTTTTGAGGTATGTTTTGAAGAAAGAACTGACAGGGAGTGGTCAGGGCCTGGATATGAAGACGAGAGAAAAGCAGGTATCAGGATGACTGAAGGTTTAATGGCTCGACCAGCAGATAGACAGGGATGAGAAAGATGGATGGGTTTTGTGATGCCAACGAGACATCCAAAACAAGTAGAAGTAAGTCTAGAACATAGATGAGAGATCTAAGATGATGACTCATGTGGTAGGAATTGGAAAACAGAAGATACTGACAGGGCTGGAGATGAATGAGAGGGAGAAAGCATAAAGTATAAGCAGGAAATGGGGTTCAGGTCTGAGCATGAAGGGATGGGAGCATTTGGAGATCAGGAAGAGGAATGGGAGGCCCCAGGAATCTACGGGGAACCCAGCAGAGAGTTGGAGGAAAACAAAGAGGGTGTACCAAGGGAGCGCAAGGTTCAAGAGGAAGCACGTAATCCGTTGGACTGAGCACTGCTGCGAGGTCCAGCAAGACCAGAATGCAAAACCATCCTCTGGAAACAGTGGTTCTCAATGCGGGGGCAGTCTCACTCCATAAGAATGCTTCCAGTGTCTGGAGACATCGTTGGTTGTCACAACTTGGGGGTGTACCGGCAACCAAGGATGGTAGTACTAAACATACCACATTGGGCAGGACAGCACCCCCGCCCCCACCAGAGAATTATCTGGCCCCTGATGTCCCCCATTGCTAAGGCTAATGACACCCTGGGGAAGCCCTGCCCTGGAGGAAAATCTCACCAGAGATTAATGGAACTTGGGATTCAGCTCTTCCATTCAGAGCTGCCCCTGCCTGTCCTGGAGTCTCAGGGTTTCTTGGCAGCTGTGGAAGAAAGGGGCCCCAGAGGGCTCTGCCCTGTACACTCTCTTTCAAGTACTGCCTCCCAGAGGATCACGGGCCTGGGCTGGGGGTGCAATTCTTCCTCATCTGCCCCAGCAGTTAGACCACAAGGGAATCGCATAATTGGGAGCGTGCTGCCTAGGACTCCCTTGTGCCCCAACCTCCTATCGTTCGGCTTCCAGAATCCAGACTGCATAGCAACCCACCTGGAGCGGGGGAAGGGAGAGAAGAGTTTTCTAGGCTGTTCTGGTTGTGTGTCATCAGCCAGGCCCTGAGAACAAGGGAAACAACCGATGCAGAAGCGAACCATTTCCAAATAAATTTCTACCCGGCACGCTATATAGGTAATGAATATCCCCTTCCCCACCACAAGGGTTTTCTTGTAAAATGACTGACCTGATCATTTTCTGCTGTAAACTACCCTCACGGGCTGGGAGGAAGCCCAGTCCCTGAGCAGGGCCCTCTGCCCTTGCCACTCCCTGGTCCTCCCCACCTCTGTGTGCCTTTTAGCTGGGGTTCTTCCCCTCTGGGGCCTTTCCTGGGCCCCCCACTAACCCATCGACCATCAGCAGAGCCTGCTACTCAAACGATCTCACAGGTCTGTCCTGAGCCCCGTGAAAACAAGAGCTGTCTAATCCATGACCCTTCCTCCCCAGCTAGAACAGCACCAGCACAGAGCAGATGCTTACCAAACGGTTGTTGAATGAATAAGTGAAAGCCGGGGGCCTTGTTTTTTTTTTCCTTCCCGCAGCAGCAATTTCAGAGCAAGTGCTATCAAAGAAAATGAATTTGTTACCATTAAGCTAACAGTTGTGAATCAGAGTTCTTTTTTTTTTTTTTTTTTTTTTAATCTGAGGCATACAGCTTTGCAGGCGTTTTATTCCAAATCCATCTTTGTAAGTTGACTATGTCAGCATCATAAATGGGAACACGTTTTCCACGAAGGAAGCTGAGGCACTGGTGGGCTGACTCTGGTCTGAGATTTCTGATGCTTATGCATTCAGATCGGGGCTATCTGGGTCAGTCGTGTCTCCTCCCGGCTCCGGTCACACACACGCTGCTGTCCGGGCTGAGGCAGGGGACCGAAGGGCTTGCTTTTCTCCTTCCCTTTCTCCCTGGAAACCTCCGAGCCACACAGGAGGCAAGAATGCCTTTCTCGTTAAGGTGACTGGAGCTGGGAATTTTCCGCTAGGTGCCCTCTGCCCGACGGAGCCTTGTGCCACCACGAACCAGAGATGCAGAAGGACACTCTGGAGAGGCGGGATCAGGTGACAACCCGGCACTCTCCTCGTTCTCATTTTGCAGGGATGCTGTTTCCCATCCACAGCCAGGGCCTGAGCACCAACTCCCAAGAGCCTGTCAGCTTCGGGTTCTGTTCTCATAACCATTGCAGGAGTCGGCGGGGCCGCGCCTCTGTTACATAGAAGGAAAAAAAGAAGGGTGTGATTTCTCAGAAACAGAGAGCCCCTCCGTTAACCTCAACACGGCCCCATCAAGGCCCTGCCCCCATCAGTCACAAAGCGCCCTGTGCCTGGTGACATTAGCACCCCATAGCAGGAAAGAGGAAGCAAAGCCAAAAATCTGAGCAGGGCTGTACAGTTGATACCAGGCTTCTGTCCTCTGCCAAGAGCCCCATCCCGACCCTTTCATGCTCTGCCAAGGCTTCAAGGTGAAGATCCCAGCTCAGGAATGAGGAAACCCTGTACAATAGGTCGCAGGGCGTCTGCAGAGGACACACACCGTGAGCTCGTCCCTGCAAAGCTGAGTTGGCAGTTTGGGGGCAGAGGAACAAATCCCGATGCCCAGCCCATAGGACCAGCCCAGCCAGGACAATTCCAAAGGTCAGGTGTGGAGAGCTCTACCTTGGAGGCTGGCGGTGTGGGCTGAGTATAAAGTCCAGCACCCTGCCTCCTTGACTGACCAGAGACAGTGGTAGCATTGGTGGCCTCCTAGGGGCAGCCGTCCACAGCCCTCCCCCAGGGACACGTGGGGGGCCGGGCATGTGCTTCTAAATGTTCAGACATGCCTCCGCTGGAAAGCAGGGCTGGTGAGGCAGAGGTGGGGAGGGGGAGGTGATCACTCGGCGGAGGGAGTTGAGAAGGAGAGGGCTTTTTGGTGCTCTGTTGTGTCTTCCTTCGTGTTGTTGTTTTTTAGATTTTATTTATTTATTTGACAGAGAGAGATCACAAGTAGGCAGAGAGGCAGGCAGAGAGAGATAGAGGAGGAAGCAGGCTCCCTGCCGAGCAGAGAGCCCGATGCGGGACTCGATCCCGGGACGCGAGATCATGACCTGAGCCGAAGGCAGCGGCCCAACCCACTGAGCCACCCAGGTGCCCCTTCCTTTGTGTTTTAATCTTCATCGATTTATATAAAGCAAAGGGGAGTCTCTAGACCCTGGGTTCTCACCTGCGGGCAGTTTTTCCTGCCAGGGGACATCTGGCAGGTGTCTGGGGATATCTTTGATCGCCACCACTAGCAGGGGAGGGAGGGACTTCTGGCGTCTTGTGGGTGGAGAGGCCCAAGCTGCTGCTAAACGTCCTATAAGGCACAGGGTGGCCCCACAACAGAGAATGATGTAGCCCTGGCCGCCGGCAGTGACTAGGTCAAGAAACCCTGCTGTAGATCAGTTCATGGGAAGGAGATTTAGTAAAACCTGTTGGGAGCAAGACTCCTTTGTGGATCTGGAGTTTGCATTTACTAAGGGTCTACCATGTGCCAGGTGCTGCCAGGCACAGAGGCTGGGGAGGCCATGATTGTGTCTCGTCTCTACTACCCTTTGAGCTTGGTCTTCTTTATAAGATGATAGAAATTCCTCCTTCCCTTCACTTTGGGGGATGCAAAAGAAGTCTCCCTCTTCCCAGTGATAAATAGAGCATAATCATGTTACTGGGGAAATTTACAATGTTTTGAACTCGGAGACGAAGGGAAAGACTAATGTGAGGTGGTCTTAGAAGCATGGACCCCTGATGTGGTCTGCTTGAGTTAGGATAGGACAGGTTTTAGACAGAACCTGATGTAGACCATTCCCCCAGAGTTGGATGCCAAAGGAACTCAGTCTCTGGGCCCCTGTGTTCTAGAGTCTTCCGGACCAGCAGCCAATTCATTGGTTACACAGATCTAAACATCCATGGAATTCTCTCTTCAGGGAGAAGGAACAGAACAGAGGAACCTTTGACATTTCCAGTAACCACCAAGGATGAGAGATTAAATGCTGTTTGCCAAGGACGATGGGCCCCAGAAAGGGAACAGAGAGACCAAATCAGTAAATATTGTCACGCTCTGTACTCTTTGGTACAAAGTAGTTCCCCCAAACTATGCCGCTCCCTCCAATTAAAATATCCTCATTTTGGTCTTCACGTTGGCGTCGGAGGGTGGTAAAAATTTTCAGCGATCTCCAAGTGGCCAGACTGAACCCAGCTGCCTCGTGCTGGGGCATGCCGTCAAGTTGAATTTGCTGTTGTGTTGTGACTGTCATATCCCACGTTTCCCTGGGTCCATCTGTTTCTTTCTGAGAGTAACGCAGCTGACTTGTGACGGGTTCCAACGCTGGGGCCAGGCGCCTCTGGGTAGTTGAAGGACTGACTGGGTCGTTGCCATGGAGAGGGGGAGGGACCCTCGGCTGCCCAAGGGCTCCCTGGTCCTAGACCCTAACATCGTCAGCTGTTGCCTCTCACACCCCTGAGCCCTCCTCTTTGGGGAGGTCTCTGTGACACCCCTGCTTTAGAGAGGGAAGCACTTAGGGTAGGGGGATGCTCTGGAAGTAGCCGGAGCAGCAGACGAAAAGGGAAAAAGTGGGACACCCTCACCTTCAAGAAGCCTGTGATCCAGTTGAGATGAGAAGGTCTCACAGGGAAAAGGGCTAAGGACTAGCCCAAGGCAGCAGGCGAGATGGTTTCACCACCAAGTGAGATTCCCCGCCCCCCCCACTCCCGAAACACTGCTCACTCCTCGCGACACGATGGTCAGGGCCAACTGAATCGAGTGGAGGGATCTGAGTTGGGCCTTTACGAAATGATAAGCTTTGCTCTTTGCTCACAAAGTAATATGTGGGCCTTGTAAAGAATTCCAACATATAAATAGGTAACATTGGAAAAAAAAAAAAAAGATGTCCTAGGATGCTTTATCACAGAGGTAGCCGTTGTTCCGATGTTTAAACTTCAACGTGATGCGTAAGTGACGTCATTTTATAAAGATAAGCCCACACTCTGCAGCTAGACCACGCTGTGCCACTTTGCAATGTGCCTTTTCTCACTAACCCTGTAAGCTTGCCATCTTCTCGTGGCCGCACGCGTGTCTCCAGCAGATTTTGGAGACATGATGGCTGCGTGATGTGCCGTTGCACGGTTATGTCATATCTGTGCCATTCCTCATCTGGTGGACAGGTAGAGGGTTTCCATACTCTTGCTATTATTGTACAGTGTAGTATCTCATACGATGTCTTACACTATAGTATAGTATGGTCTATAGTAGAGTATAGCATCTCCTGTGATATCTTTGCTGTGTTGTTCTAATGTTTCCGTCGATCACATTCTAAAAGTGAACGTGTGGGGTCAACGGGCATGTGGATTTCAATCTTGCTAGATAGAGGCAAGTGGTCCCCACTCCAAAAGTATGTGAAATCACCTTCTGCACTGGTATGGGAGCAAACTGGGTTTTGAAGCTCAGGGAGACTGAAGAGCAGTGTAGCGAGGGCGGAGGGAACAGGAATCCCAGTGCATATGCAAGGATCAATAATGCAAGGGTCAAATAACTAACTGTCTAACCGGGATGGAAGGCCTTGAATGCCAAGCTCAGGAATTTGGATTTTATTCTGCAAGTAGCAACCGGCTTTCAAAGCAGAGGTCACCCGCCACCAGGCAAGGGGACTCTATTCATGACCGCATCAGAGAGGCTAACCCAGGGGATGGCGAGGGCAGGTTTCTGGATGCCAAGAGGTTGGGGATCCTCCCACTCCATCATTCTGCTTCTTTCCCTCTCGCTCTACCCCTTTCATGAACAAGTAACCTTCAACCATCTCGCCAGCAGTATTTTGTTAATGGCAGAAACTTCTGGAAGTCAAAAGGTATTAAACAGCAGTCCAGTCCTCAATAATCCTGGCCACCTCATTTTTGGACCAATAATTGACAGCTCACTTCCCCAGGAACAAATAGTAGTCTCTTTAGATCTCATTTCTTCCAAACGAAAGAAAGCTAGGTCACCAAGTCTTACCAAAGTACCTTGCCTAGTGCTGATTCTTAAAAGGACTGTTACTCTTTTGGCCTTAATTATGTGGAGCTACTGCAATGTTTTAAGCAAAGCCGAATTTACTAGGAAAACAGGAGTGCCCAACTCCATCCTAGAGGAAGGGTTTTTAATTTTTCAAGGGAAAAAAAAAAAAACTGCCACAGTAATTTGCATGAATGAGGTCCCCTGGAGCTCAGTGCCTAGTGTAGTAGTTGCAAATCTTACCAACTGAATCTGGTAGTGAAAGGCCAGACCAAGTAGGTCAAACAAAATTGAGGAAATTAATTCCTAATGCCAGACAAAACCAGAGATTCTAAGTCTCTGCCAGGATGGAGCTGCTGATTGTAGCATGGGGTCATTGACTCAATAGGAAAAGTCCTCAGGGAAATAGCTCCATGTCCCAACAGGGAGGACTCAACACAAGCAAAACAGCCATAACAGGGAGGAACAGCTGGGCTTGTTGTAGAGGGGTCTGTGCAAGAGGTAACCTCTAGAGCCTGTGCCTGGGGATCCCACCCTTGCTTTCCGTGTGAAAATGACTTGACCCCAAGGTAATAAGGTGCCCTTGGCTCTGTGACGCCTCCTAGGGGGTTACAGTCATTGCCCTGCATCGCCATCAAGTACTGGATCTTGTGTCTCTTCCTTCCTTCAGATGAGTGGATGGAGAGATGATGGAATGGGGTGAGGTGATATGCTGTGAAAGGCAAGGCATTTAAACGACTAGCACAGTCCCTGGCACACAGTAAGCATTTCATAAATGTTCCCTTCGCCTTGCTTGGACTCTGGCGTTGAGGTCTGCAGATATGTTGCTGGGATGACTGCTCAGGAGGAACCATGTGTCGCCAGAAAGTGGCTGTTGTGAATGGTACTTTGGGAATCTGTTTACATTTTGCTTTTTACTTGTCGGCATGACTGAATGAAGAAGGGAAACAGAGAGTTCGTTCCAGTGACTCTAGTGCCCAAGATCACAGAATCCTCTGCAGGTACAGCGAGCTCTTTCAGAAACTACAGCCATTTTTATTACTGAGATTGTTTTTTTTTTTTTTTAATGGGTTGTTATTTCTTCTGTTACTGGGTTACCGGAATTCAGAACAACATGTGTCTCTGATACTTCATCTCTAAGAAACTTAGAAGTTACATTTACTGTTTGTTGTGCTAACTTCAGACTGTCTGTGGCACAAGAGTCCCAAGGTGGTGCCCAGGGCTGTTTGGGCAGCCTGTCACCATCCAAGGATCTTACTGGGTATATTTTAGAAGAATATCGTTTAAGACTTTAAAAAGAAGAAAGTAGGGGCCAAAAGGCCCAAGAGTTTCAGCCAAAAGTGAACAGATGCAACCAAGTTCTATCTCATGGAGAATCTCCCTCCATACTTTCTTTTTTTTTTAACTTTTTTTTTTTAAGATTTTATTTATTTATTTGACAGACAGAGATCACAAGTAGGCAGAGAGGCAGAGAGAGGAGGAAGCAGGCTCCCTACTGAGCAGAGAGCCCAATGTGGGGCTCGATCCCAGGACCCTGGGATCATGACCCGAGCCGAAGGCAGAGGCTTTAACCCACTGAGCCACCCAGGCGTCCCTCCCTTCATACTTTCAAGAAAACAGGCTTTAAATCCACCACTTGCTCAGGACTTGGACCAGTGACATTGGCCTCTGCTATTTTTAGTATTATTAAATGAAAACATCAGAACTTCTTAGCCCTTAGAGCTGAGTTCCCAAATCAGGCCAGACTCACCTAGACCTACCAAACCAGATGCAGGAAGATAGGCTCCAAGGACCTATATGTCATTGCACCAGGCTTGGGGAAGTGGCCTCAGAGCAGAGCTTCCCAACCTCTTTCATGCCATAACCCATGTGGACAATGGTTGGGTTTAATTGGCATATCAGGGAGGAGCTCCTGGTCAGAGATGACCCACCCTCGGAGTCAGGTGACCCAGTGTGTTTCCCCCATGGCCAAGAGGAGCAAAATCTTGTCACCTCTCTTATTCAAGGGAAGGCAGCTCTGCCTAAGAGAGCTCCATTTCCTGTGTTCCAGTTTTTATACCATTTTACTGTTATTTAATTTTGTGAGAGAAAAGGAAATAGGAAGGTAAGCAGGAAGACCGCCTCTTCCCTACTGAGAGGAGGGGTCTACACCTTTGACTTTCATTCCACCTGTTGAAATCTGATACCACCTGGGGAGTCACATCAACGTCTTCTTTGCCAGCCAGTGTTGTTAATTATAATATACATTTGCTCAGTTTCTTCCTAAATTGCTTCTGAGGTAGGGACTGGCTTCAGATTGACCCTGATCTACGTTAATTTCCTCCAGTCTAAGACTGATTGGTGTCCAGCAGGTCCTTCGGCTCAATCTTGTCTAAGACTTTTCCTGACCTGCTCTCCAAGGATCTGTGGCTTCAAGTCTGATGATGGAGGTTGTATTTTTCCTCTTGAGACACAAGATCTGACCCAGCGATTCTCTCCTCCTATTTATTCAGATTCCAAGTACAACTGTTCAGTTTCTGCTCCAAAAATATCCAGGAAAGAATAGGTACTATTAAATTGCCTGTCTCCATCTTGTATTGTTAAGGGGCCCAGAGAAAGGCATACAATTACTAGCTCATTAACTTGGGTCTTAGAACTTTCAACAGATCATTCACAGAATTGCTAAACCCAGACAGAGAGGGGCAAGAACAAACTTTTGAGGGGCTCCTGGGTGGCTCAGTTGGTTAGGCATCTGCCTTCCACTCAGGTCATGATCTTGGGGTCCTAGGATTGAGCCCCATATCAAGCTCCTTGCTCAGCGGGGAGTCTGCTTCTCCCCCTCCTGCAGCCCCTCAGCTCATGCTGTCTCTCAAATAAATAAATAAAATCTTAAAAAAAAAAAAAAACTAGCTTTTGAGAACAATAAAAGTCATTGCTGAGTTGTTTTATTGTTTATCCTGACAATCCAATAGAATAGATATTGCCTCCATTTTATAAATAAGGAAACTGAGGCTCAGATAATTTTTTTTTTTAAGATTTTATTTATTTGAAAGGGAGAGAGCACAGAGAGATGGAGCAGAGAGAGAGGGACAAGCAGACTCCATGCCAAGCACAGAGCCCAACACAGGGCTTGGTCCCGTGACCCAACCCAAAACCAAGAGTAGGACACCCAAGTGCCTAAGCCACCAGGCACCCCAAGGCTCAGAGAATCTTAAGTAACTTGCTAGAAGTTTTAGGAAGCTTCAGTTCAGATCCCAAAGTATCCATCCCTAAAGAGTGAGGTGGCTCCTTCCAGTAGAGCTGGAGGTACAAACAACTATTGTCTATCTTTGAAAAACCCTCCATTTGTTCCCTCCCTAAATGTACCTCATTAACACCAAGTCTCACAGATCATTTGAATGGAGAATTTTGGAGAAAGACAGGGTAAATAGGAGAAAGGGTCTTTCTGGTCCCTCAGCCCCCCATAGGCTTAAGGATCTGCTGGAACTCCATTCCCCCATGTTTGGGGAAAAACTTCCTCTTTGCAGCTATTCCAGAAATGAGTGTGCTGGACAAAACAAACCTAGTCTGGAAAAAAACCAACAAAACAAAAAACTGGCCTTCCTAAACCAAGTAATGCAGGAACCCATTAAAGAAAAAATTTTCTCATAGCCCCCAAAGAGACACCCTCAAACCCCAGTTTGGGAAACATTCCTTTTCCCATGCTATCATCATCCCCACAACAGTCTTGGAGTTAAATAACCCGCCCAAATTGACACAGGGCATACATAGTTGCTACAGCAGACATTTGAACGCAGGGGTATCTCATTCCAAGCCTTTTCTGTTGCTTCCTCAGTTCTGCTCCAGAGAACCTTGAACCCCACAGAGGTGCTTCTGGGCCCTTTAAACAATGAAATACATTGTATCAAACAACAAAGGTTGCTCTACATCTATAGGGATCCACTTGTCACTTTTACCTGCCTTATACATGCATTGGGAGTCCCAATAATATTATATTTGGGAAATTGAAATGGGTTCTAAAGCTAAAATAAGTTTGACATCTACCCTTTAAAAATGGAAATCCTTTAGTGCCTGCAGATTACAAATTGATTGGCTGAGTGAACATCTCTAGCCCGTTGGAGGTCCAGGTTTCCCAAAATAATACAGTACATGAGAGGCAAGCTAGATTTAGGGACAGTTAATCCAGTGCTGATCGCCGTTGCCATGTTGCAACTCATCAAGAATATTTGTTAGTCTGTTACAAGCTTTTGATTTATCCAGCTATCTGGGGGCCAAACTGTACATCCTCCATGTGGATAAAGGCTGTTCATGCTTCGTTGGCTCTGTCCGAACAGCACTGCGAAAAGGAGAGTGAGCGGGAGCAATCCACGGCAAGCAGCCCCAGTTGAGAAGCTGCAAACGGAGCAAAATCTGAACCCCCACCCCCACCCCCTGCATGGGGAGAACACGGCGCACTGGCTTCTGGGAGAGCCGGTGTCTCACTGTCAGCCCCTGGTGCTCTCCAGAGCGCCCTTGAGTGACCGTACCGGTTTTGATTAGGCGATCTTAAAAATACCGAGTCATATGTGTTCGTGCGGAAAGGAACAGGTTAGTGTTACATAACAGGATTTTAGAAAGCCGTCTCTTATTGCTCTAGAATTGGGAGGCAGGCCCAAAGCTGGGGACAAAGGGGCTATGACTCCGCATTCCACAGGCATCTGCTAGTCACCGAGGCCAGGTTCTGCCCAGGGCTGACAGAGGGGGCCCAGCTGGCCCTCCCCAGCTCCTAGTCTGTATGTGGAGATGGGGAGGGGACTTCTCAGAGTCATTTTAGGGGTACGATTCTTGCCTACCCCAAAGCCATGTGAAGGGGGGATTCCAAGAAAAGTCATTACACAAACTGGAACGTCTGCAAAAAAAGCTGACTCTTTGGGGCACCTGGGTGGCTCAGTGGGTTAAGCCTCTGCCTTTTGGCTCAGGTCATGGTCCCAGGGTCCTGGGATCAAGCCCCTCTTCCCTCTCTCTGCCTGCCTCTCTGCCTACTTGTGATCTCTATCTGTCAAATAAATAAATAAAATCTTAAAAAAAAAGAAAAAGAAAAAGCCAACTCTTTGCCAAGCTACCAACCAGCAGCATTGCCGCCCTCTGGGACGTGGACAGGACTGAAAAGTGTCCCCAGAAGTTTGCAGGGGAGCATAGAGATGGATGCCTACTGCCTGTCTGGAGATTTCTGAAGGAGGGGGCTTGTGGAAAGAGCCGATGGCAGGAGCTGGGGTAGAAATAGGGGCGAGGCCATCCAGGAATAGGACACAGGCATTCCCTTGGGCATCACAGGAAGTGAAGATAATGTCCGGCTTTTGAGGTTTGTTGTGAGAATTCTGGGTTGTTTGACCTGAGACCAACCACTCCCTCAGGTCTGACACTACCTGGAGTTAGTGTCAGATGCCACACGTTCAAGGGCTCTGCCCCATAAGACCTCCCCCATCTTAGACACCAGTCACAGATCCAGGACCACCTCTTCAAGTTCGGTGTGGGGGGTTCCCACAACCTCTGCCTCAGGTTGGAGAATTTGCCAGGAACGCTCACAGGACTCAGGAACACACTCTACTGAATGTTTCCTAGTTTATTACAAAGACTACAACTCAGGAACAGCAAAGCGGAAGATGGAAGATGCGTTGGGCGAGGTGGGGGGTGCGGTGGGGAAAGTCCCCACCCACCTGGCAGCTCTCCAGACCTTGTCAAAAGTTTTCATGGTTCCATCTCCAGCCCTGCTCTGGCCCTCCCCAGAGGTCAGTGGGTGGAGCTGAGCATTCCTACCCTCTGAGTGGCTTGAGCTTTCTGGTACCAGTTCCATGCTGAGGCTACCTGGGGTCCCCACCCTAAATCACCTCAATCAGGTCTCTTATTATGCAAATATTAAATGACAGCATATCTAAAGTGCTTGACTGCAGGCTCTGGTGCCCAGGGAGCATCTGATATACATTAGGCAAGTATGTTCCTTTTCCTTCCATCCGTTTCTTTCTTCTGATCAGCTCTAAAGACTCTCTTTCGACTTAGTATCTCCCGCCATCCTCACAGGCATGACAGTGGTCACCCTCGTGGCTAGGGGCTATTAAATTATTTTGTGGTTTATGCATAAAATTTCCATTCTTATGGCCTCTCCTTCAAATAGAGAGTTTTGGGGGGTTTTCTGGCACTGAGTTGTGACTGAGAAGGGCTCAGGACATGCACCAAAACACCTCCCCAAGGCATGCCCCTTTTCTGTGCCTTTCTACCTGTCAGTTTCACTTTATGAGTCAAGTTCCTTTAAGGCACTTTGCAGAGGAATAGCACAAATCGCTCAGTGTTTGTGGTACACTCCAGTGCCAAGAGCAAATGCTTTAAAAATAACACTTTAGGTATTAACTGCTAACAAAGCAAGAATTGGCTGCTTGTGCTACAATTTGCATTTGGGTTGTTTTTTGGTGTTGTGGGGTTTTTTTTGGTGGTTGTTTTTTGTTTTTTAAGCTTACGCATACCAGCTGACCTTTTAAGTCAAGTTTTAGGTCAGTTCTCAAACACTCTGAAAGCTTCTTAGTTTTGTTTTGTCTTATTTCGGCAGCTTTATTAAGAAAGAGTTCACATACCATACAGTCCCCCATTTCAAGTAGAGAATTTGATGGATTTTTTTGTTTTCACAGATGCGGGCACCATCACAACACTCAAATTTAGAACATGCTCATCACCTCAAAAAGAAACCGTGTATGCTTTGGCTATCACTCCTCTCCTTTTTTTTAAACCCCCAATCCCACCCCAGCTGTAGGAAACCACTCATCTTTTTTCTCTGTAAATGTCCCAGTTTGGGATATTTCATATGAATGGGTTCCTTTAATATATGGTCTGTTGTGACTAGCGTCTTTGAAAGCTCCATACTTTTTATGTGCATTCCTTTTAGGATTCAAGTTCAGGAAATCTGGGTCCAAATTCAGAGCTAAATTTTACCTGGTTGAAATGCCATTCATTGATGGGGAGTGCGAATATCTACATCCCTCTGGAGTCTTGAAGACTCCAAGAACGCAGGGGGAAAAAACCTGATAAGTGTTGTTAGTTCATTCCTATTTTAGGACCGAGTATTATAGTTACATAATGTAACATTTCTAGCCAGTTACTGCTTAGCCCTATTTCATTTAACATTTATCAGAAACTTCTAATTTCAATTAACAGGGCAAGCCCCTATTGGATTTAGTCCTTTGTGGTTCAGATTGAAAGAATAATTAATCACGGAGACTTTATGTCTCGGTGAACATTGACTAATCGTATTGCCTCTGAGATGCCAACTGAGCTCCAGCCAGGCCAAGACCTCCTGGAGGTTTCTTCGTGCACCTCCCAGGGGTGAGACTGATTCTAGCAAACGCAGGGACACGGTTTCGCCAGGGCTGCACTGAGTAAGAAGCCCCTTAACTTCACCTTTGTTCTGTTTTGTCCAAGTGCAAGATGGATGAAGCCTGGATGTGTCACTGGCTCTGAGGAGGGGAAGCCTTCCAAAAAAGATGTGCCTGCGTGGAAGGGGAGGCCGAAGTTGGGGCCAAGGGCAGGCTGTTCCAAATGGGCCACGTTGGCCTTTGATTATTTGAAATAGAAATTACTTAAGAATGGGATAACTGGGGGGTGGACATTACGGAGGACACGTGATGTAACGAGCACTGAGTGTTACATAAGACTGATGAGTCACCAAACTCTACCTTTGAAACTAATAATACCTTACAGGTTAATTAATTGAATTTAAATTAAAATGTATTGAAGTGGGGGAAAAAAGTTACTTAAGAGGTTAGCTGTGCAAGAAGATCGCTCTGGGGCACATGGCTAGCTTAGTTTACTTAGATTACTTAAAAAACAAAATCTTTAAAAAAAAAAAAAAAAGAAAGAAAGAACACTCAGATCCTCTGTCTTCCTGAAAGCAGGAAATAAATCTCCCTTGTGAAAGGTCCCCACCCTGTATCGGGAGATAGAGAAACATCCTTATCACCAGAGATGAGAAATTCAGGGTGCAGACGCCTCTATAAGCAACCCAGGCCCCCCCTTTTTTTTTAAGATTTTATTTATTTATTTGACAGAGACACAGTGAGAGAGAGAGAGCACACACAAGCAGGGAGAGTGGGAGAGGGAGAAGCAGGCTTCCTGCCGAGCAGAGAGCCCCATGTGGGGCTTGATCCCAGGACCCTGGAATGATAACCTTACCCAAAGGCAGATGCTTTGCAGACTGAGCCACCCAGGTGCCCCCTCCAGTTCCATTTTTACCAGTTTACTACTCCAGCCCAAATTCTGTTTAGAATGCCTTCCTCACGGAAGCTCCCAAAGTGAAGTTTTCTTTGTCATGTCAATTCCTTATAGGTTTATTGTCTCTTCGTCTAAAAAGTATGAAAACAACCAACCTTGTCCATTTCCAGGTCTCAATATCATTATTGGCCCTCTGTGCATGGATAATAAAATTTGGGAATTTTTTCTTTTGTTAGGTTAACCCATCCATCTCATCTAAATTTAATTCTTAGTCCAGCTGGAAGACCTTGAAAGGTAGAGGAAGAATTTTTCCTTCCCTTCACTGGTTTGGTCTGCCTGGACTGGGAGACAGCCCTGGCACCCGCTTACTTCCCTCCATGCAGATGGGCTTTAACTAACTACAAGAGTCCAGTTTGCCATCTGCCAAGCCTGGGCGGGGGTGGTTGCGATGGGGATGGGTACCAACAGGGTCTGGAGCCAGAGATGTCACTATAGATGAATCTAGAATCCTCCAGCCAGCTTCTGGGCTCTGGGAGCTATCCATGGGGCAGCCTGGAGGCAAGAGATTTCATCACCCAGTGGGTCCACCGGCAGCCAGGGTGAGGTCCAGGGCTTGGTGACTCACTGTGTGTGCAGGCTATAAAAGAATTGGTTACCGGGGACCCTGTAAGATTTGCCTTGTGAAAATGATGACCCACTGTTACAGGTTGAATTGTATCTCTCCCTCCCCCATCCCCCCCCAAAGATATGTTAAAGTCCCAACCCCCAGTACCTGAGAGTGTAACCTTATTTAGAAATAGTGTCTTTACCAAAGGAATTGAGTTAAAATGAGGTTGAATGGGCCCTAATCTGATGGGATTGGTGTCCTTATTAAAAAAAAAAAAGCAAAATGTGGGCAAGTGTGGAATTCATGATATTGGAGATGAAGATGGAGGTTTACCAGCTTCGTTTGAAAATAGAGAAATGAAAGTTTAAAACCTAAAAACAATCCCGGTCTTTTATAAAGAATGATGTAAATCATGTAACAGAGTTTGAATCAGGACCAAAATAGTACAGAAGCTGTAGAAACACAAACCACAAATGTATTTAAAAATGTAAAAGGTCAGAGGAAAGGTCAGCTCATGTGTGAATGCGGCAATTTAGATATTTAGGTTCACAGACTCAAGCGAGAATGGAAGAAAATGATTTCAAGTGGAATGGATACGGGGAGAGGGGGTTAGGGGTATGAGTGGGGAAGGATAGAAGGGAATGGGGAACAAGATTTGCAGTGACTGGAATATTTCAGTTAAGACCCAGTGGTTTGATTTTTTTTTTTTTTCATCTTCTCATAAAAGCATTCAGCTGGATGTTCATTTCTGATCTTGAGTTTTGATTAAAGGAGTCCTCTGGTAAATCCTCTCCCATACCTCCCTCCCTCTCTTGGCAAGTATATCCCTAATTATAGGCCATGTATAAGATTTACTAGATGAAATCAGCAGCTATAGATAGGACACCAGACTTGCAAAAAATCAACCCACTGTTACCATAAAAAGCCCGATTGTTAATTGCTTCTTTGGCATCTGGCTGTAACAAAAACACCCTTTGCTATTTAAGATTAAAAGTAAATAGAGTAGAAAGAACATTAACCTAGAATTAGGGGAGCCTGGGATTCTAGTCCCCTCCCTGTTACCTTAGGGCTTCTGTGATGTGATCAGGACCCACACATAGATCTCAGCATCTGCATTATTTTTGCTGTGCAGACATGACTTTTCCAGTCTTATTCAGAGCTGATGTTTGCTGTGAGGCCCCATCATTCTTCAACTGGTTTAGAAATGCAGGCCACCAGCGCTCAGTATTGCTGTCTTGTTTTCTTTCTTTCTTTCTTTCTTTCTTTTTTTTTTTTTTCTTTTTTAAAGGTTTTATTCGTGGAATGCCTGGGTGGCTCAGTGGGTTGAACCTCTGCCTTCGGCTCAGGTCATGATCTCAGGGTCCTGGGATTGAGCCCCGCATCGGGCTCTTTGCTCAGCAGGGAGCCTGCTTCCCCCCTCTCTCTGCCTACTTGTGATCTCTGTCTGTCAAATAAATGAATCAAATCTTATTTGACACAGAGAGAGACAGTGAGAGAGGGAACATGAGCAGGGGGAGTGGGAGAGGGAGAAGCAGGCTTCCCGCCAAGCAGGGAGCCCGATGTGGAGCTCGGTCCCAAGACCCTGGGATCATGACCTGAGCCCAAGGCAGACGCTTAATGACTGAGCCACCCAGGTGCCTCTCTTGTTTGATTCTTTGAGAATCCTGAACCTGGAATGGATATGAAGATTCCAGAATAGGTGCCAGACTAAGGCTAGTCCATGAACTGGGGTGGGGTGCAGCTAGATGGCCCAGAGGCCTCCCATCTTCAGGCCTCTCTCACACCCCTGCACAGGCCCCCAGAGGCATGAAGGCAGGCTAGACCGTGGCTTTTACTTCTTTGCTCACTTCCGTGCCTGGCCCCTTGCTGTTTGTCAGCTCCTTTGTCTGCTACACGTCTGGGTTACCAGGAGTTTTGCCCTCCTGCTTTCCTCTACTTGCTGGCTCTAGAACGGTCCTTTGTTTACCTACTCGCTAGCTCAGAAAGACGATCACCTCTCAGGATCTCAAGGGTTTGCCCATCCGTATTCTAGCCGGCCAGAACATGGCGGCCATGTCTTTTGAGGCTCCAGATCATTACTGTTCATGTGCTGGGGATTGGTCTCCTCATCTGCCTTTTGTTGGAAAGTCAGTAAGCAGATGGGGAAAGAAACCAACCTTCCCTGTTCAGCTCCAGGCCCTACATTTTAACTCCCATGAACCACTTGGCAGCTATGAATTTCCTCCTTTGGGGCTTTCAGACGTGTGGTTTATGGTATGAACCTCTGGTGTGTTCTGTGAAAAGACAAAGCAGCATTCATTCTTTTCATCGGTGGTGAACCCAGTGTTTGCACCTGTTCTGTAATCCACATGATGCGTCTAGTTTGTGATCTCTTGCTAAGGAACCATCCACTCCAGAATTGAGCGGCTTAAACAATGACAGGGCATTACTTCTCACAACTCTGCAACTTCAACTAGGCTTAGCTGGGCAGATCTTCTGTTCCTCGTGGCATATGTTTGGACTGAAATATCAGGTTTGACTTGTTCACTTACGTGCCTGGCTTCTCAGCCGGGGTGGGTGAGCACCTCTCCCCAAGGCTAGCGGGGGCTTCCTCCCAACATGGCGGTCTCAGGGTAATCAAACCAGACTTTTTACATTGTGTCCCGCTTCTGGTTTCTAGCTTCCTGTAGAGGCCTGGACTGACACAGTATCTTTTCTGCCATTTGCAACTGGTCAAAGCAAGTTCTAGGTCACGTTAGGTTATAAGTGAGGGAAGACTGCCTCCACCTCTCGGTGAGAGGAACAGCATACTGGTGCAGGAAGGAAGAGAAATGATGGAGACCGTCCTTGGAGATTTTCTACTGTTGTCTCCCTGGTGATACTTCTTGATTTATTGGTCTCCCTGGTGATACTTCTTGATTTATTGGTCTTCTCTTTTTACTCCTGATGGCATATTACAGGTTATAGGAACATGGGGTAGGCAGGAATTAGTCCCATGGCCTTGAACTGTCTAATCTTTTACCAGCCACTCCAGAGTGCTTTGGAAAGGTATTAGTGTCTCTGTCCCGGGCTGCAGGATTGCTTGTGTTAACTCGGATGCTTCTGTGACTGCCTTACAAAGTACAATAGTCAACATCACCCAAGTACTCGCCATGAGCCAGACCCTGTGCTGGTGCCTTTTTCATGTATCATGTTATTACATTAACATAATCTTTCCAAACCTGTACGTGCAATGTCAGTGGCACTTTCTGGGTTGGTCCAGGTGCTAAAAATACAGCATGACAACATTGGTACCAAAGATTCGAAAATGCTACCCATACTCAAATTGCCAGCCCCTCCCTTCACAGAGCATTTATTCCCATGGAATACCTAGGATGCATTCTCTTTTCCTTCTTGTCTTTCAGAATCTCTTCTGTCAGTTTGGTATTCCATTAATTATCTGTTTGTCTCACTCTGGTCTTTTCTACCCCCAGGTCCAATGTCTTCTACTGCAGCCACTGCAAATGAGGGACCCCAGGGGAAGGTCAGGGAATGGAAATCATTGAAGTAGAGCAGAGTTCATTCTGAGTGGAAGGGCTCTATGACCACACATAGACCACACCTTCCAGGCCACGCTTGTGCACACACCCGTGCGTGTGCACACACACACACACACACACACACAGTGGCTGCCCTCCCACACCCCTCAGGGCGAAAAAACCAGGTCAAGGGAGAGCATAATGTAATACCTGGTTCTCTGCTGTGCCCACATTGTGCACTCAGTAAACGTACTTAGGATAATGACTGTTACAATACTGTTTTATGCAGGCATATCAGCCAACTCAAAACCAGTGCGCACCCTGAAAAATCTTACCAAGGTGTCGCATATTGTTGTGGGGTTTTTTTAAGATTTTTTTTTTTTTTAATTTATTTGACAGACAGAGATCACAAGTAGGCAGAGAAGCAGGCAGAGAGAGAAGGGGAAGCAGAGCAGAGCGCGCAATGCGGGGCTCCATCCCAGGACCCTGGGATCATGACCTGAGCCGAAGGCATCGGGTTTAACCCACTGAGCCACCCAGGCGCCCCGCGTAGTGTGTTTTTATATTGCGTTTTTGTATTTCTCACAGCTTTAGTGATATATAATTTACATAACATAGAGTTTACCCATTTAAGGTGTACAAAATTAAATGGTTTTTAGCATATTTACAGACTTGTAAGCCATCACTTTATATCTAATTTTAGAGTATTTTCATCACCCCCACATAGCAGTCATTCCCCTTACCATCCTACTCCCCAGCCTTGGGCCACTACTCTACTTTCTTTCTCTGTAGACAGGTCTACTCTAAATATTTTATATAAATGGAATTCTAGAATGTGGCTTTTGATGACCGGCCTCTTTCATTCAGCATAATGTTTTTTGAAGTTCATCTGTGCTAGATCAAGTCTTAAGAAGTTTTAAAGAGAGAAAAGAAGAGTCAGTCAAAATGGAGGAGTTGGCTGGGGAGAAGGAATTTCAGGAAGAACTAACACTTGCCTAGAAGGTTCTAGAACTTTGGAGCATGGGGATGCAGGAGCTTTGTAAGGCACAAGGGAAAGATTGTGGCTTTCCCAATGGATAGCGGTCCAGAAGAGATCCTAGAAAGGTAGCACAGTAGCTGTCCACATGGCAGTCATTGAAAAAATCTTAAATGGTTAAATGTTCAAAAAAATTTTAACCTTATTTCATTTTTTAAGTATAATATAACACAAATCTTATGTCTAAAACCCAATGAACTGGGTCGCCTGTGTGGCTCCAGTCTGTTGAGCATCTGCCTTAAGATCAGGCACAAGGTCCTGGGATCAAGCCCAGCGTAGGGCTACTTGCTCGGCAAGGAGCCTGCTTCTCCCTCTGCCTGCTCTGCCTGCTGCTTCCTCTGCTTGTGCTCTCTCTCTCTCTCTCTGACAAATAAATAAAATAAAATCTCTAAAATTTTTTTAAAAAATAAAAATAAACTGGGGTGCCTGAGTGGCTCAGTGGGGTAAGCCGCTGCCTTCAGCTCAGGTCGTGATCTCAGGGTCCTGGGATCAAGTCCCGCATCAGGCTCTCTGCTCAGCAGGAAGCCTGCTTCCCTCTATCTCTCTCTCTGCCTGCCTCTCCGTCTACTTGTGATCTCTCTCTGTCAAATAAATAAATAAAATCTTTTTTAAAAAATAAATAAATAATTAAAAATAAAAATAAACAAAACTCCGTGAACTTTTTTTTACTTTCATTTTTATTTTACTTGCAAGTAAACTCTGTACCCAGCATGGGGCTTGAACTCACATCCCCAACACCAAGAGTCACACGCTTTTCCGAATGAGCCAGCCAGGTGCCCCTAGAGCTCAGTGAACTTTTACATATAGTCGTCCAGATCGACAGTCAGCCTAGACATTTCCCTTGTATTTCTTCATATCCACCCTCCCTTCCAAAAGGTTACCTCCGTTATTCCAACTTTAAATACCATAGAGAACCTTGAGCTTCGGTTGGAATCATGCTCTGTACACTGCTGTGTCTGGCTACTTTTGCTCAGCGTACTGTCTGTGAGTGTCATAGGCGGTCTTGTGTGGATCAGGGCTGTGCTCTTTTTCATTGCTGTATCGTACTCCATCGGGGGAATAACCCACTATTTGCCTGTTTTCCTGTTGATGAACATTTGAGCTATTTCCAGTTTTTGCCTGTTATGTTTAAAGCTGTTGTGAATGTTCTAGTACACCCTTTGGTGGCCGGAGGTATCCATTTCACACAGAACGTGAATTGTCAGATCACAGATAGGCAAATGCTGAGCTCTGTAGACAGTCATCGATAGTGCTGAGCAATTGTCCAAAGTTGTTGAAACAATTTACACACCCAGGAATGGGTTGAACTGTGGAAAAAAAAAATGTTTCTGGGGCGCCTGGGTGGCTCAGTGGGTTAAAGCCTCTGCCTTCAGCTCAGGTCATGATCCCGGGGTTCTGGGATCAAGCCCCGCATGGGGCTCTGCCTGCTTCCTTCTCTCTCTCTCCCTGCCTTTCTGCCTACTTGTGACGTCTGTCTGCCAAATAGATGAATGGAATCTTTTAAAAAACAATAATAATAAAAAAGTAAAACAAAATCTTTAAAAAATAAATAAATAGGTCATGTTTTTGACATGTGAGTAGGTGAGCTATCGTTTTGGCCTTTCTTTACATTGCAAGTCCCTTTCTGATTGAGATGTCCATAATTCACCCTTTTAATTAAGTGTATAATTCAGGGATTTTTAGTATATTCACAAAAGCGATACAGCTCCCACCACCATCTAATTCCAGGATATTTTCATCACCCCAACAGGAACCCCTTTTATCCATTAGTAGTCACTCCTCCCCTGGCAGCCACTGATCTTGCTGTCTGTGTGGATTTGCCTATTCGAGACATTTCCTCCAAATGATGGTTAAACTTTTACGTTCCTTTCTTTGATTTCTTTTTCTCCCCCCAGGATCCCAAGCATTTCAAGTCCGAGAAGACAGGACGAGGACAATTAAGGGAAGGCTGGAGAGATAGTCATCAACCCATCATGTGTTCCTACAAGCTGGTGACTGTGAAGTTCGAGGTCTGGGGGCTTCAGACCAGAGTGGAGCAATTTGTACACAAGGTAAGTGAGTAAATGGCAATTCCTGGGCTGTGGACACACTGACTGTCTTTACCGTAAGCTGGAGTGCACGACGCCCAACACATGCCCGGTGCTGAGCCAATACGACATCACTGTATCTGGAAAACGCTGTTTTCGTGAAAATCCACTTTACATACAGGTTGAATTTGATGCTTTGCACTTCATTGCTGATTCTGTGACCTCCATGTCTGTTGGATGAGTAGATCCAGAAGTTGGGTTTTCAGTACTGAATACTTCTTCCCTTTGGCATCAGGCTAATCTAGTTGCAGGCAGAAGTACTTGTACTTCATACTCTGGTACTTGGGTTCCAGGCAGAGGCACAGGGCTGATGTGTGTGTTTGGCCGTCAGATAATTCTCACTCAAAAGATCCTGTAAGGGGTGCCTGGGTGGCTCAGTGGGTTAAAGCCTCTGCCTTCGGCTCAGGTCATGATCCCAGGGTCCTGGGATCGAGCCCCACATCGGGCTCTCTGCTCAGCAGGGAGCCTGCTTCCTCTTCTCTCTGCCTGCCTCTCTGCCTACTTGTGATCTCTGTCTGTCAGATAAATAAATAAAATCTTTTAAAAAATAAAAATAAAAAAGATCCTGTAAATATAGGGGAACGTGAGTGGCTCAGTCAGTTAAGCATCTGATTCTGGATTTTGGCTCAGGTCATGATCTCGGGGCTATGAGATCAAGTCCCACATCAGGCTCCATGCTGGGCATGAGCCTGCGTAAGATTCTCTCTCTTCCTCTGCCTGCCTCTCCTTCCCCAGTCATGTGCTTATGTGCTTCCTCTCTCTCTCTCTCTTAAAAAAAAAAAAAAATCCTGCAAATATAGCCACCTAAAGCAAGACACCCTATGAAATCCCAGTGGCCCTTTAGATCGTGCACCTCAGTATTTCTGGTCATTTAATAATTCTGTTACCTTGGGCGCCTGGGTGGCTCAGTGGGTTAAGCCTCTGCCTTGGGCTCAGGTCATGATCTCAGGATCCTGGGATCGAATTCCGCATGGGGCTCTCTGCTCAGCAGGGATCCTGCTTCCTCCTCTCTCTCTCTGCCTGCCTGTTTGTGATGTCTCTATCAAATAAATAAATAAAATCTTAAAAAAAAAAAACCCAAAACACAGATTTCAAATATATACCCACTTTAGCTAAACATGTCCATTTTGTCGCAGGAACAAGACTTGGTGATGATTTAAGTTTATTAGGAGCTTCGGACATGACTCTTACCCTCATGGAAACAAATGGAAAATGCAATGTTGAGCATTGCCCTTTGTAGTGCCTCCTGTTTTCATAAAAATAAATACTCCCCGAGTTGTCTCTACATTCCAGATAGGCTAGATATCTGTTTATTTTTCCACTTAAAAACTGATAAAAGAATAGCTTTCTGAAATTCTTTTGGGGGCCCTGGAATTTAGCCGTAATGCACTGAGCTTTGTGTACTCAGATGCATTCGTCTACTGAGATTGCTGACCAGTTGGCAATAAAATGTATGACGTTTTGAGGTCCAAGGAATAGATGGAACTTGGGTTCATGATAATAGCAAACTCGAGAACATATTTGAGAGCTTTGGTGTTTTCTTTCTTTCTTCCTTTCTCTCTCTCTCTCTCTTTCTTTCTTTTTTTGATTTTATTTATTTGACAGACAGAGATTACTAGTAGGCAGAGGTGGGGGAGAAGCAGGCTCCCTGCTGAGCAGAGAACCCCATATGGGGCTCAATCCCAGGACCCTGAGATCATGACCTGAGCCAAAGGCAAAGGCTTAACCCACTGAGCCAGCCAGGCACCCGCTTTGGTGTTTTCTTTTCTTTCTTTCTTTCTTTTTTTTTTTTTTTAAGATTTTATTTATTTATTTGACAGAGAGAGAGATCACAAGTAGGCAGAGAGGCAGGCAGAGAGAGAGGAGGGGGAAGCAGGCTCCCTGCTGAGTAGAGAGCCTGATGCAAGGCTGGATCCCAGGACCCTGAGATCATGACCTGAGCCGAAGGCAGAGGCCTAATCCACTGAGCCACCCAGGCGCCCCAACTTTGGTGTTTTCTTAAACAGAGAAGTGTGTCCATCCAGAGAAGTGCTGCACTCCAGAGCCCACTCTGCTCTGGGAAATGGAAATCAAGTTTGGGGAGGCCACCTGTTTCCCTGCTGTGTCCTAAGTTATTAAGCAGAGGATGCTCCCACAGTAAATATCTTCCAGCTTCAGCTCTGGGTCCGCCTTAAGCTGTATCTTCTTCAACTTCCTGTAACATCTCCCCACCCCCTGTATTTTTTTTTTAAGGATTTTATTTATTTATTTGACAGACAGATTACAAGTAGGCAGAGAGGCAGGCAGAGAGAGAGAGAGAGGAGGAAGCAGGCTCCCTGCTGAGCAGAGAGCCCCATGCGGAATTCGATCCCAGGACCCTGGGATCATGACCTGAGCCGAAGGCAGAGGCTTTAACCCACTGAGCCACCAGGCGCACCCCACTGTATTTTTTTTTAAAGATTTTATTTGTTTATTTGAGAGAGAGAGAGAAGAAGGGGAGGCAGAGGGAGAAAGAATCCCAAGCAGATTCCACACTGAGCATAGAGCCTGCCATGGGGCTTGATCCCATGACCCTGAGATCATGGCTTGAGCCAAAACCAAAAGTCAGATGCTTAACCAGCTGAGCCACCCAGATGCCCCACTCCCCCTCCCCTTATTTTTTAACCCAAAATGCTCTCTTACTAGACCCCATATAGTGTACTTAGCGCATGCACCTTTCATAAAGCCTGTTTGGATTGCCGTAGGGCTCACTGTGTTTCTTTTCTCACAGTCGACTTGACTACTTTTGAGATTCTGTTTCTTTAAAATACCTGTAGGAATTCCACTCTAGGAAAAGGCCTTCCTGTTACCCATTTCCAAATATAAGGAAGTGTTACCAACGCTCCAGAACACACCTGCTCTGGCACACGAGTTGCTAATGAGTATTTGAGGCTAGTATTTGCATGGTTTTAAAGCACCAGGGACGCCTTTCTCTGAACACCTTTGTTTTTTAAGAATCTATTCACAGTTAAGAGGGGAAAAAAATGTTCGAAAGCGAACCATTAGCACATTATTGAATTCTCGTTTCCAGCAGACAGCTGTGTTGTGCTTAATGTAATAGGATATATTTTACTGATGCCCCAATGCTGTTCTTTTCATTTCCATGCATTTGACACAGTCAGCACTCAAGTGGGTATGGTTTCATGTTGTTTCTTATTTTCATGACATATTTCCTCCTTCCGCATCCTAAAAGCTTCGCTAGATATCCAGAAGCTCGGAGAAATAAACACATCATTATAAATGCTTCCTTTGCTTCTGCAAATTCACCAGATTAAAATCTTTCACTTATTGAAACGTGCCTGAACCTTTCTTGAGAGGTTTTTGACAATTGCTGGATTTGTTTGGCAGGAAGAAAGGAATGTTGAAGGGAACACGTGAGTATCCAAGAAACATAAAACAGCATATTTATAGAGGACACCAAGAATACCATAAAATTAAGGCACATGAACAGCACTACACACACACGCAGGCAAGCACAAACTATGTATCCTTCTTAGTCTCCTAGGGCTATGATGTGTCACCATAAGAAACAATTTTATTCCTTTTGTCTCTAACCAAGCTTGTCATTCCCGTTACATTCTATTCTAGTCAAGGTCTCTTTATTTTATCTCTGTCAATAACAGTTGATTACACTGCCTTTTCCCCCTCTTCCACTACATGAAAGTCACATCCAAAAAGGTGTTTTCTTATCTCGTATTCCACACTTTCAAATATAAAAATAAAAAACTGGAGCAATTTTTAGGATATTTCATCAGAGAATAAGTACCTTTGCTGCAAAGTCACTTGCTACCCAAAAAAGCATTCTTGATTTCCAACGTTCATGATCTCTTAGTGCCAGTGAGAGACACCTACTGAAATTGAACCTATTTCAGGTATAAATAAATGAAGAGGAAAAAATAAATAAATAAATGAAGAGGGGCGCCTGGGTGGCTCAGTCGGTTAAGTGCCTGCCTTCGGTTCAGGTCACGATCCCGGGATCCTGGGATCGAGTCCTGCTTTGGGCTCCCTGCTCAGTGGGAAGCCTATTTCTCCTTCTCCCTCTCCCTCTGCCCCTCCCCGTGTTCGTGCGCTCTCTCTCTCAAATAAATAAATTTTTTTAAAAGATTTTATTTATTTATTTGACAGACAGATCATAAGTAGGCAGAGAGGCAGGCAGAGAGAGGGAGAATTAGACTCCCTGCTGAGCAGAGAGCCCGATGTGGGACTCGATCCCAGGACCCTGGGATCATGACCTGAGCCGAAGGCAGAGAGGCTTTAACCCACTGAGCCACCCAGGTGCCCCTCAAATAAATAAATTTTTTAAAAGAGATAAACGAAGAGGAAAACTCAAGGTGATTAGCCTAGAGATTCATTCCGGTCATTGCCATGTGCTGCCAACCTGTTGTCCCTACTGTGTCCCTAGTCCAACTTTCAGTTAAGATGAAGAGATTATTTTACAGCACAGATAGCCTCGGAAGGGCTGAGCAGGTGAGCAAGCCCATGACTTGTGTATGTGAGACAGTGTATGTGTATGTGTATGTATTTGCTATCACATGGACAGAGGGATGGGGAAATGTGTAATTGTCAGGATTCCTAGAATTGGGAACAATCTATTTTCCTGGTAGTTTTAATCAAACATGGTATTATTTCAACGTCTTTCTTTTACTTTTGTAGGTGGTCCGGGATATTCTGCTGATTGGACATAGACAGGCTTTTGCATGGGTTGATGAATGGTATGGTAAGTCAACTTCCCCAAAATAACTTCCAGAACAACTTCATAACCTGTTGATTTGGGCTGCAGTCCATCTGGCTTCATATGTTACCTAGAAGGACAACAAAGGCAGGACTGTTGCCCCCTGAAGTGGAAATAGCACTGTCCGTGGCACATAACGGCACAGAATGTAATCATAGAAGCTTGGTCTAGAATAACCACGATAAAGCTGACCCTTGAACAACACGGGGTTGAGCTACGTGAATCCACTTATGTGCAGATTTTTTTTCAGTAAGTATAGTACCATAAATGTGTTTCCCTTATGATTTTCTTTTTTTTTTCTCTTCCTTGTGATCTTCTTAATAACATTTTCTTTTCTCTAGCTTACTTTGTTGTAATAATATAGAATTGATTGCATAGAACATACAAAATATGTGTTAATCTGTGGCTTATGTTATCAGTAAGGCTTGAAGGACAACAGTAGGCTATTAGGAGTTAAGTTTTGGGGCATGGATTTTCAAGCCGATGGGAAAGAGGGTGTGTGTTGCCACCCCTAACGCTCTCATTGTTCAAGGGTCAACCGTACTTAGTTATTGGCTAATACATAGGACCCCTGTAGGTTTGATGCTGACATACTTCATAACACAGGGCTCCATAATTCTCCTTTGGATGGATTTCAAACCCATCCTGATTTATCCCAAACTTTGATTCAAGATCAAAACTCTCTGAACCATTGCATCAAGTAAAAGCAGTCGTTTGATTCAGAGAACCCTTGAAACACTCCCTTGCCAAAAACATAAGGATTCTGAAAGAATTCAAAGGCAGGGGCGTAGGTGTTCCTTCATCCTAATGGAGACCATTGTGGCTTCTCTCTCTCTCTCTCTTCCTTTCCTTCCTTCCTTCCTTTCTTTTTTTCATGGTTTTGGGAGGAATGAAACAAGTTCTGCACATTCCCAGTAAATGAAAGTCAGGATCGCTTCATCCCTTGGTGGATGGTCCACCCTTTCCAGATCCTGGGCACTGTTGTTTAGTCCACACGAATCCTCCGCGTGCCCAGAATCGGTCATGAGAGGCTAGTGTCCTTGACTATAAACAGAAACAAACACACCCAGTTGGTGACTTGGGTGAGATCTGATCGTCTAATGAAATGCCCTCCTCCTCAGCCTCTTCCTAAGCCACACTGAATTTGTTCTGAGGGTAACCTCGATTGCGTTTTGGTGCTTTTTATCCCTGTTCTACCAATCCCTCCCTCTTCTTAGCAGAAGGCATCCCCTTTAAAGTGAAAAGCTACATGGAGCTGAACAACGATGTTGTTAGCTGTTTCTGGGCCACCTTGAAAACATGTGGTTCTGGGGAGTTGTTTTGGTTTTGTTTCGGTTTTGCATTTTTCCCAGATCCATATCTTCTGAAGAGCCCATGCGTCAGGGTTTGTCCAAAGGCAGACCTCTAGAAGAGATTTCTTTTGAAAGGTCATCATTTGCTCTTTCTTACCCATACCACACATACCCCCGCCCTGCCCCCGCAGGACGCTGCTCATAGGACATGTCCCTGAGACCTATTTGTAGTTGTCTCTGTGAGGCAGGTAGAGGGAGAGTCTGCTATGATAACTTCCCCTGGTTATGAAACAAAGCTTTTTGGTTGTTTTTGTTTGTTTGTTTTTTCCTCGGGGGAACTTTCCTCAGATTTTTAGAAAGGGAGCAGAGATAGAAAAACCCTTAAGAACTGCTGACCTCTCCCAACCCGGGCTCCTCTAAGCTCATTGGTGTCTTTGCCACCCACACTAAGGGACTATCAAAAGGATATTCAAAGCCTAAATTGGCAAATGAATGGGGTCCTCGGGGCCAAGAGATGGGGCACTTTGATAGATTTCTCAGTAGTGCCAGAATGCCATAGAGGACCTTCCAGAAAAGGCAGCATCAGAGAGGGTTGCTGGTTCCTGATGAAGAGGACAAAACACTGCAGGCCTGTTGATCAGAAAAGAGGGTTTGAGCAGAGGCAGGGTATAGACCAAAAAAAAAAAAAAAAAAAAAAAAAAAAAAGTGGGTGGATAACCAGTAAGTGAACATCTCAGTACAGTAAATGGAGACCGACTCTTTTCTCTCACACCAGGGGCAATGAAGACCTAAAGACTTTTAGTCCGGGGTGGCAGGGCGGGGTGGGGGTGGGGATCCTCAGACTATTACAGGGGCCCAAAGCTAGACTAATGCATCAGAGGAAAATAGAGGCCTCCGGTCCTGAAGAGCTCTCAGAGGAGAACTACCTATTTACTCAGGATGGCTTAGGTGGACACATTAACAACTCAAGGAGGCTATCGACAAAAAGCCTTTCTGTATCTGAGTGCAGGAAAATCGTGTGTGGTTAGTGGATCTAGACCACGGGGGAGCCCTGTATTCCCCAGAGAAGGTCTCCACTCCCCACCACCCTGCCGTGTACACAATCTTAGCTCCAACCAAAACAAGCAGCCTTTTCGCTGAGCAAGGGGTCTAAGAACCATGCCATCAATTTCATGTAAATTCCTTGCCCCCAGCTGAGCTCCTTGCCAGGGAAACAGGAGGCTCCTTCCTTATACAGATGCAGACACTCAGTCAATCAAATGGATGGAAATAACCTGCCCACCGACCGCCTTCTCAGCCCCTTATGGGAGGTCATGTGAGGGACTGGGGGCCTTTCAGGGAAATGGGTGTGTCACTGTTCGCCTACAGTTCTGCCTACCTGAAGTGGCGTATTTTTCTTTGGTCTGTATGGGCCCAGTGAGGCTCTCGCATTCGTAAACATGGGAAAGATCCAAAGTTAAAAAGAGAAAACAAAACAAAAACCTTTGCCTGTAGCTTACAGCGCTGGTGCAAAGTGAGGTCCCCAGGCCAGTAGCATCAGCTCCCACTTGGGTATTTGTTAGAAATTCAAATTCCCAGGATCCACTCCAAACCTACTGAATCAGGAACTCTGGGGTTCTAGCCTACCAATGTGTTTTGTTTTGCTTTTTAAGATTTTATTTATTTATTTGACAGAGAGATCACAAGTAGGCAGAGAGGCAGGCGGTGGCGGGGGGGGAGCAGGCTCCTGGATGAGCAGAGAGCCCGATGCGGGGGCCGATCCCAGGACCCTGGGATCATGACCTGAGACAAAGGCAGAGGCTTTAACCCACTGAGCCACCCAGGCGCCCCTCAATGTGTGTGTGTGTGTGTGTGTTTTAAGATTTTATTTATTTATTTGACAAAGAGAAATCACAAGTAGATGGAGAGGCAGGCAGAGAGAGAGAAAGGGAAGCAGGCACCCTGCCGAGCAGAGAGCCCGATGCGGGACTCGATCCCAGGACCCTGAGATCATGACCTGAGCCGAAGGCAGCGGCTTAACCCACTGAGCCACCCAGGCGCCCCACAATGTGTGTGTTTTAACAGTGTGTTTTTACAAGTCCTCCAGATGATTCTGGCTAAAGTTTAAGAACAACTTTAAATCAGATTAGATTGTATGGACACTTGAATAAATTCAGTCCAGACAGATTAAAGAATGGTAGATGTCTTCTGGGCCAACTGGTAAGCCCTGGTGCCCTGTCAGAATCAGGAAGACATCCCTCGGGGCAGATTCAGGCTGCACTCTTGGCTTAGGGCTGAATTTTAGTCCCAGTGACATCCTGGCTGTGTGTTTGTATGGTATACAACCTCACCATGCTTAGAGGCACCCCTGGAAGTCTTTCTCCCTAATTAAGCTAGCCACCTCCAGTGCTTTAATTAGAAGAAGGGGGGGGGAAGGGGGGGGGGGGCATTGTAGATGGTGGTTGATCTTCTCTTACCCAAGAATTAATTTGTGGCATTTCTGAGTTTGAGCATATGGCTGTCACAGAACTAATTCCCTAAACAAATTTTATTCTGCTCATGTTCCTTATAAAGTATAACCATGTCCATTGTTGGAAAAGTTGAGGGTTTTTTGCTTTTTTTTTTTTTTTCTTTTCCCCAAAGCCTTGATTGGTCTTTATCCATGAGCCTTGGGTCTCTCCTGCATGACTGGAACACTAATCAGAGAAGAAACAACACATTTCAGAAGATGGGGTGATAAGGGGCAGATAAAAATAGGCAGCCCAGCTTCACAAAAGCATAGTTTTGCTTCACAAATCTGACAGTATTTTGAGAGAGGAACAAAGGATTGCCAGAGGGAGGCTGTGATTGAGTGGAACCTCATGAATGTCTTTGAAATCCAGACCCTTCCAAAAAAAGTATAGGGGCAGTTCTGGCGGGTATAGATGAAAGTCCCTCTTGAAAGTGGCTTAGAAATTATTCTAGAGTCCCTAGAGCAGGCCTAATAACAAACGAAGTGAGCTCAAGATGGGGAAAGAAGCTTACTTAAGGACTAGCATTAGCTGGTTGAGTTCACCAGGCCACCATTTTCCAATGGCTCTGATTTCCTGAAATAGGAATTTCAGTGCCATGGCTCTTAGGCAACATTTTATGTGTGTGTGCTTAATGTTCATTTTTCTGGGGAGAGAACGTGTAGCTTCTCATCAGAGTTTTAAAGGGATCTGTGACTCTCCTCTACCTCCCCGAGGTAGCACCTGGGTGGGCACCCGAAGGGCACCTGGGTGGCTCAGTGGGTTAAAGCCTCTGCCTTCGGCTTGTGTCATGATCCCATAGTCCTGGGATCGAGCCCCACATCGGGCTCTCTGCTCAGCAGGGAACCTGCTTACCCCTCTCTCTCTGTCTGCCTCTCTGCCTACTTGTGATCTCTCTCTGTCAAATAAATAAATAAAATCTTTAAAAAAAAAAAAAAAGAACTATGAAAAAAATCATAACTGTACATTGCACTTCTACATCTTACTGGCTTAAATTACATGGAGAGGGTATTCACCAAGACTTGAGGATTGGCTACTTTCACTACAAAAAAGTGGAGCCACCCCTAAGCTATTTATAGCAATCATGTATTGAATTTATAATCATTATAAAGAGTTTAAAGGAAAAAAAGGCACATTGCAAAGGATGACTTCCATATTTTTCAGAGCCAAAGGAGTATCAAATCTCATTCATGGTGGCCAGAGCCTTCCCCCGCCCCAACCCAACTGCTTGCTCAAGACTTCTATTTTGACTTAGTATAAGGAAAAATTACTTCTGTTTAGGCTGAGGATCCTAGAAGTGGAGAGAAAATGTTTGTAGAAGGAAGCGACGTGTGGCATGGGGCAGGTCATTGAGTATAACTCTTATTAAAATTTTAGCTGCTGTAGTTATGTAATACAATGAAGGAACATTCTTGCTTGCAGACCCTGTGTCATGCCGTCTGTAGTTTCTCTGTATGTCCTACTGACCTCTGTCCTTGCAGATATATGATCTTGTCTCCACAGACTGTGAAATCAACCTGCCTTCTTTTTTTTTTTTTTTTTTTTTTGGTAAGATTTTATTTATTTATTTGACAGAGAGAGATCACTAGTAGGCAGAGAGGCAGGCAGAGAGTGAGAGGAGGAAGCAGACTCCCCGCTGAGCAGAGAGCTCAATGCAGGGCTCGATCCCAGGACCCTGAGATCATGACCCGAGCCGAAGGCAGCGGCTTAACCCACTGAGCCACCCAGGCGCCCGACCTGCCTTCTTTTAAAAAATGAAGTGATTGAAAGAAAATTGCCACAAATTTGACAATTAGAAATTGTCAATTAGAATAGACAATTTGACAATTAGAATAGACAAATTTGAAAGACTAAGACAATATCTTTGTAACATAGGTAGCCAATAGACAATGAATATCTATAATGTATAAAGAGGTCCTATATATTTAAAAAAAAAAAATCCGGCAACTCAATAGGAAAGACGATAGAGAACATAAATAGGTAAACATAGAAAAACCACAAATGCCTAATAACCTTGGTACTAATCCCAAGAAATATAATGAAAATGATACGTGACTTTGTTCATCTGATAGCAAAAATTTAAGATGGTGATAATATCCAGTTTTGGATAAGGTGGGAGAACAAAAAAACAGTTCCTATAAAAAGGATAAACACATGGGGCATCTGGGTGGCTCAGTGGGTTAAAGCCTCTGCCTTCGGCTCAGGTCATGATCCCAGGGTCCTGGGATCGAATTCCACATGGAGCTCTCTGTTCAGCAGAGAGCCTGCTTCTCCATCTCTCTCTGCCTACTTGCGATTTCTGTCAAATAAAAAAAAAATAAAAACTTTAAAAAAAACAAGAATAAGGTAGTTCTAGGGGCACCCCGCTGGCTCAGTCAGTAGAGCATGTGAGTCTTGATCTAAGGGTCGTGAGTTCAAGCCCCACGTTAAGTAGAGATTACTTAAATAAAACTTCAAAAATATATTTTAAATCTGAGAAATAAAAAATAAAAAAAGACATATAATATATAATAATATAATACATATAATAGTAAAAATGGGTTAGTATACCATAGTATGGTTCCATAAATTTAAAAATAAATGAGACGGTATGTGTATGCAATAATATACATGTAAATTCATAGAAAATAAATCTGGCAGTCTGTAAATCAAACTCTTAACAGTGGTTACATCCAGAAAGAATAGGATTAGTAGGAGACGTTGAAAGGAATTAAACTTTCTTCTCAGTAAATATGAGTACTATTTGAATTCTTTCTCTGGAACATAATGTATGCATTAACTTGAGGGAGTCAATAAATAATCACTGAAACCTGTATTTTATTTAAAAAAAAAAATGCAGCAAATGGGAGAAGCCGACCAAGACTCACAGAGTGGAAGTATATTTTGTTCTTAAATGAAAGCTTTTAGGGATGCCTGAGTGGCTCAGTCCTCTTAAGCATCTGCCTTTGGCTTTACGTTATGATGCTGGGGTCCTGGGATCAAGTCCTGCATTGGGCTCGTTGCTCAGCAGGGAGCTTGCTTCTCCCTCTGCCTGCTTCTCCCCCTGCTTGTGCACTCTCTCTCTGATAAATAGGTAGATGCATAGATAGATAGGAAGGAAGGAAGGGAAAGGAAAGAAAAAGAAAAGAACTTTTAGTTCATGGTTGAGGAAATCAAATCAAAGCAGATTCCTCAACAAATCCCCCAGGGACTCTTGGACAAGGCTGGACTGGTAATAGACATGGAGGTGCCCATCTCAGCCCAGTCACCTGTCCAAGGAGGGGCTTCTCAGGTCACGTGACCTGCACTTGGCTGGAGCAGGAGAAATGAACTCTCGCCTCATCTGAAGGAGGGTAAGAAAGAGAAGGAAAGAAAAACGGGCTCACAAGAGGGTAAAGAAGAGCAGTCTTGTGCCACTGAAATGTAATGAGGAGGGCATCCCTGCCCCCAGCATATTTTCCAGTGCTGAGCATGTTGGTAATAGATACAGAAATAAAGATACAGTAGCCTCCAACAGCCCAGTGTCAAAGATCCTGTGATGTAGACCTATCATACTAGTTACAATGTTCTCTTAAATCAGCGAATTTGCCCAGAGTTCCTTGTTTAAAAGCTTTTATCTGAGAAACCTTTCTGAAAGGTAAATTATGACCTTTCAAATCTGTATACTAAGGGATGATTATTTATTAGTTTCTTTGCAAAATAATGGACGTAAGTTTCCTTGAAGAGTTTCTTTGATGGCACATAAGTAGTCGTTTGCTAGGAGCAGAGAGGTCTGGACCAAAACTGTCAGAAGTCACTCTCTGGTCATAGAAAATCAATCCATAATGAAGATGAATCATCTCTGAAAGTATAGTCTGTCATTGGGCAGTGCAATTGAATTTACTAAAAAATTGGTTCCTGTATGGATTTCAGGTAATACACTTTGCAGAAGCAAGACATAATGTGTCTTACTTGATCATCTGAACAGGAATATTTTCACTTGATTAAGCTTTCCATGAATTACTAAGAAATATTGGAAATATTTACATCATTTCCATAAGCATGCATGATACATGGGGAGAACTGAGGATTCAGATCAACATCATTTCCTTCCTTAGTAGGGACCAGATTATCACCATCTTTTAGAGAATCAGCTTACTAGAAATGTTCATTCTTATGTGGTCTAATTGGGAGATTTTTTCTTTTAGATGCAAATTTCTGAAACTTTGTTTCATAACTCTTCCATTTTAACCAAAAAAAAAAGTCATGTTTCTGGAATGAGCCAAGATTCTAGAAAACTGTATTTTCTCTTTACCAATTCCAAACTGTTGTTATTGTACCCCAAATAATAGATTTTTGTAAGGACTTTTTAAAAGATTTTATTTATTTATTTGACAGAGAGAGAGAGATCACAAATAGACAGAGAGGCAGGGAGAGTGGGGGATGCAGGCTCCCCACTGAGCAGAGAGCCAGATGTGGGGCTCGATTCCAGGACCCTGAGACCGTGACCTGAGCCGAAGGCAGAGGCTTAACCCACTGAGCCACCCAGGCGCCCCAAATAATAGATTTTTTTTAAAAGATTTGTTTTATTTATTTGACAGACAGAGATCACAAGTAGGCAGAGAGGCAGGCAGAGAGAAAGGAGGAAGCAGGCTCCCTGCCGAGCAGAGAGCCCAATGGGATGTGGGGCTCGATCCCAGGACCCTGGGATCATGACCCAAGCCGAAGGCAGAGGCTTTAACCCACTGAGCCAGCCAGGCACCCCCCAAATAGTAGATTTTTAAATAAGGTTGTTTTTTTTTTTTTTCATTCTTAAACAAGTACAACATATTTGATGTAGAAAACACAAAAGGAAGAAAATGAGAATTATCTATATTTCCAACTCCTCAAAATAATCACTGTTAATATTTTACAGTGTATCCTTTTAGTCTTTTTAAAATGTATAAAATTATTTTCTGGCAGAGGTGGTTTCGTATAATGTGTATGATTGTTTTACCTCCTATTTTTAATAATATGCCAAGCACATTTCTCTGTAGTGTTAAGTATTCTTCTATATTTTTTTTTAATGATTTCTTAGTACTGTCCGTCTCCTGGTTCTTTCCTATTTCTCACTGTTCTGAACAAGGCAGCAATGACTATCTTTGTTGGTAAACCCTTCTTCACATTTACAAAATTGAGACGTCTTTGAAAGCACGCCGCCACACAGTTTAAGCCCTTCTCTTAACATTGAGCTAATTAAAGATAAAGAATGATTTCTGTTGGGATTCACTAGAACAAAGAAACTAAAATGCCTTTGTTTTCATTTTCTAAATGATTGTCATGCCAGTGGGGGGCGGGGGCAGGGGAGAGAAACAGAGAGGGAGAAAGTATCTAATGAACATATATAGAGAGAAATTTCTCTGGTTCTTAAACTTTGGGCTTAAAAATGACCTCAGTATTCTTTCCAGGTGTATTTGTGTCTAGGAAATTTTGATAACCAGCCTTTGGAATTAAAGTGATTGCATTGAATGAATATGCTCTTATTGTTAACTAAGATACATTTATCTTAATTACAAAGCAGCATGTGTTTGTTGCTTCCCAGTTACCTTGACAAAAAGCATGCTCTTTGCTTGGCTAGACCACTGCTTAGCACCCTTGATACTTACATTGCTTATGGACAACGTTTGTGATCAATGGTTTGGGGGATTCAGGGGTGGGGAGGGGGAGATGATCAGCTAAACAAAATAGACCAGGTCTGGATTTAGAGCCACCCTCCTTCTTGGTCCCAGACCACACTGCACTGAGTCATCAAGTTCTGGCTCGTGTGCCCTGTAGAAGTGAAGAGACGCTCACATGACATACATAGATTGGTATAAAAAGACACCAAACCACATGACGCTGGAAATACCTAAGGAAAAATTTCCAGCTGTGAAATACCCGCTCTAAATCCCCGCCAAGCTAATTCGCGATCAGGGTGGTCAAATAACCAATTATTCAAGCATCCCTTCCTTGTAGAGAGGCATGACGTTTAATTCTGCCATGACCACAACAGAGGAATGCCTGTCTGGGAAGATTGCGGATAGAATGTTGTAAATAACCAAAGGGCGGGTGGGGAGTAGAGGATAAATCGGCAGACGTAGTTCATGGGAGAATCATTATTATTCGTATGCATTTCGTATCCTGAAGATGGGTGGGTTCTTTGTTGAACTCAGTTTTTCATCAGTTGGGTTTAGACAGGGTTTCTCAACCTTGGCACCCTTGACATTTTGGACCCGCTGCTTCCCTGTTGAGAATGGGCATAGGTAGGTTATTCCAAGGCTTCACAGGACCCCTACCTACTGGATGCCAGGAGCTCTACCATGCCAGTGGTGTCACAAAATAGTCCCCTGTTGGGAACCACTGGATGAAGACATCCTTATCCCGAAATGCTGAAAAACTACAGACTCAACGCCCAAAATCATAATGTCATGTGCCATTTTATTTATAGATCAGTGTGGGTGGAAGGAGTGCCAGCCATCTCCAAGCTGTTAGACTAGACTTGAAGTTCCATATAGACCCGCACTCTCTGACACTAGAATCCTGTGCAGAAATCCATCTCCGTGTGAGCTTTGCAACCAAATATCCCTTGTACCGGTAAACGTCACGGGTCTACCTTCTGTCTTGTCTCAAGTACTAGCAATGAAAGTGTCCTTTCTCTTGTTGAGTGCATTGGTTTAAAGAATCTCCAGATCTATTTTGAAAGGTATCTGGAAGGTAAGTATGAAAGCAAACAAACCTGACCCTGTCCCCGTCGGGATCTTCTAAGAATGTTTTAGGAGATCTCGGGCTATGGCACTGCCCACGTGCTAATACTCTCCATCCATCTAGCTCACGTTACAAGCCCCACGCCTAAATAATTTCCAATCTTCGCTGTTCCGAGACTGTTTCAACTCAACTTCCTTGCACTCACTCCCCCCTTTGGCTGGTTTAGCTAACTTTATGACGTCCTCTTCATAAAGTTAGTGTAATTCCCTGCTTTTTGAAACCTCTCTGGCTTCTGCTACCGTCTTTCCCTAAAGTCTCCCTGTTGAAATTTTGCGTTTAATAACAGTAGTTGCCAACGTCTTGACCTTTTTGCAGATATGACAATGGATGATGTTCGGGAATACGAGAAAAACATGCATGAACAAACCAACATAAAAGTTTGCAATCAGCATTCCTCCACTGTGGATGACATAGAGAGCCATGCCCAAACAAGTGTATGTAGAATTTTTAAAACATGTTGCCCGCCCTTTACCAAGCGTACACTTAAAACTGATCTTTGAAATACTGCAAACGTTCATTTCTCAACATGCCACACAAAATCATGTCGTCACTCAGGGGCTGTTGGTGAAGAGCCTGAGCTAGGTCTAAACGGAACAGTGCCACCTCTTGCTTCTAGATTTTTCGATTCTTAAAGGAGCCGCTTGATTTCAGGGTTGGTTTTTCTGCTCATAAAACCCAAGAACGTGGAGAGTGGAAACATTTGTGGCTGGTGAGTGGCCTGCACCGGGAAAGAAGAGAGGAGGAGCCAAAACAGGTGTCATCTGAAAACTAGTTATTGTGACCATAACTTTAAAAATACAGTTAAGGCTCGAGTTGTTCATTCAAGGGACAGCTTGTGGCTCATCTGGTGTTTTAGATTTCTTTACATTTGCTTTGAAATGCTTTCTATGGCTCTTTATAGCTGTTCTAGCCAGTCTGATCCTTTTTGCTTTGGTTAATCTCAAGACGGGGCTGCAGCCCATGGATGCGCTGAGTGGCTGAGCAGTGAGGGGGCGGTGAGCTGCGAATGTGCTGGGCCACGTAGCATCTCCAGCCTGAGACTCAGCAGGAGACTGAGAGAGCCACGGGTTATGTAGTGGCACGTTGGAAATTGAGAGCTGACTGTATGGTGCATGCCAGCATTTTAAATATAGTTATCTCTCAATCATTCATGCCAATGAAGAGGAACTAAGATAGATGAGGCATCAAGTCATTTGTATGTGTCTCTGGCCAGTGCTCTGGCCTCTTTGGGTATCAGCTTGAGCCCGCATGTCCTGCTAGCCCACATCCCAGAACAGAACCTATTAGATTTTTAAGAAGCTGGTAATGTAGGTAAAGACGATTGAGCAAGGGCTATGGTTGTAAATGGGGGCTTTAGAATTGTGACCATCTTTTTGGTTGTACTTTGGAAGTTTTTGGTTCGGTTTTTAGAGCATGTATTGTGGAGTGTGCCCTGCAAGGCTCAAGTGCATGTGGCTTACTTACCCTCGAGACTCATATGGCCCTGACGTTTCCTCCCCGTGTGCATGTAGTGATTGGAATTGCGGAAAGCTATAGAGTCAACTTACCTGGGGTGTTGTTTCTCTCTGTGCACAGGCTTGTGCCAAAAGGACTTCCCTTCTCCCTCTATCCCTGTTCTAATGTTAGAAATGCTCCCTAAGGAAACTGTCCTTGGAAGTCCATCATTTTCAATTCCCTTTCTTTGTGGAATATTAGACTCTAGTTCCGCCCTCTGAAAGCTGCTTGCTTAGAAATGTGATCAGACAAAGGAAGCCCAAGGAAAGGGGGAGATGCCACATTCCAAAAGATTCTAAGTGCCCAGCTTTTCTCATGCTAAGCTCTTATGGTTTTTAGCTTCGGGCTCTTTGTTTGGTTTTTCTCCTGCCATTATTACCATTAGAAAGTCAATTTACCATGTAGACAGTGTTACCTAGAGTGGTTCTCCCACGGGAAAGCCCCATGCATTCTCTGGCTGCAATTCACTGTCGTTCCCATGACTTCAGTGTAAGAGATGCCTATCTCTTTAGAAGTTACACAAAGTGGTTATTTTGAATGCTTACGACATTTCCCTTATTCTCTGGAATTCCATCAAATTGGAGATCATTTATTTTTCCATTGTCTTTCTTCGCTATCGTAACGAAAAACAGTTGGAATCAGGAGGCTGCTGTCCATCACAAATGCAAACTGCGTGGGTGTTCAATAAAATTTCAATCCTCAACCTGAGTAGGGACACACTAGATTGAAATTATGCAACATTAACACCCATGAACATAGCAGTAAGAAAGTAAGTCTCCTTTTCCATTGAGCAGTTTCCATGCCTTCAAGGAAGGGAAACTTCTAAGAGACTCCGGGAATGTAAAATCGAAATTCTGTATTTTGGATGATTTCTGCCCCCTGCTGGATATGTGGAGTAGAGCACTATACTCTGCCACTTGCGTAGAAAGTCTAATTTTTCAAAGATGTTTATTTATATATAGCAGAAACATACCCCATTCACTGAAATTTTTGAGAGTCTCAATTTTGCTTTAAAGTGCATACTTCTTTTTTAAAAACCTAATTTCATTTCTTAGCTTGTTGAGAGTCTTAGTATTTTTAAAGTGGCAAATTTATAGGTGCAATTTTTCTTGTCACATTCTAAATTGTATATGATATCAGTACGATCATATTTTATTTCCTTCATAAGAAAAATTTTTTCTCTCATAAAATTTTAACAATTGCTCCAAGAAATCCTCTTAAGGATTTTATTTTTTGAAAATATTTCTGACAGATGAACATCAGGGAAGGGAAGGAAAAATAAATTAAGGTGAAAACAGAGAAGGGAGGCAAAGCGTAAGAGACTCTTAATTACAGGGAACAAACCAAGGGTCGCTAGAGGGAAAATGGGGGGGCGGTGTAACTGGGTGTTGGGCATTAAGGAAGGTACTTGATGTAATGAACACTGAGTTTTATAGCAACTGATGAATCACTAAATTCTACCCCTGAAACTAATAAAACATTATATGTTAACTAAATTGAATTTTAATTGAAAAGTTAAAAAAAGAAAAATATATCTGGCTTGCTTATGTTATAATATGACCTTATAGGTATATATATATGTCCTAATGATTAAAATCATGTTATGAATATTCATTCCATAGTTAATATTTCCAAAGTGGATATATTGTTTCGTGTTAACTTCTGCAATATCATCTCATGAAGGTTCCACCACTAGGTTCGTGGGAGAGGACAAGAATGAAAAATGGGTCTGTGGGAAGCTAAAATTCATGTAGAAAATCCTTGGACAGCAGATGTCCCCTTTTACTCAAGGACAAGCCCTTGGGCTTTCACTCAGTGCTTTTTCCAATAAGCCCAGTTACCTGTTTTCTCTGTTACCAGTACATAAAAATGGCAAAGGATACTAGGGTTAGCCAGAGAGTGATTAAGAACCATAACAATAGTAAGGACAATCACAGTAATAGAGTTTCTGAGAATGAGAGAAGAGATCTCAAACTATAAAAAAAACAAATACGCCCTGGTAAAGGAGTCATTGCAGTGTTAATATATTTTCAGTATATTACGTCTAAAGGGTAGCAAGTGTATATAGTAACATTCAATATATTAGAGGGGCTCCTTGCTGGTTCAGTTGGAAGAGGGCGAGACTCTTGATCTTGGGGTCATGAGTTCAAGCCCCACGTGGGGTATAGACATTACTTAAAAATAAAATCTTTTTTAAAAATAAAGAAGTTAGGGAAAGATTTGTATTTTAAAAAGTGTCTAATTTTTGCTTTCTCACTTAATAAAAACATTTTTAGATATTTAGAAAATCTACATCACCTGACAATTTCTCTTAATGAGGCACCACTGAATTTGTTTCGGGAATGCCAAATAATGGTTTTTAGGGGTTTTTTTAATGTTTCTTTAAAAAGATGGTTTTATTTTTCTTGGCTTTGGGATAATTTGCAGGGTTGGTGGTTGTTGTCATTATCTTCTTTGTTTTTTAAGCTGAATTAATTAAAATACAACATTTAAACAATCTCAGGGTGGATACACAGTCAGGAAACCAGTAACCCCCCCGAATGCAAAAAATGTATTTACTGAATAAGAAGAAATTCTGATGATTTGCCTATTTCCTGTCTTAAGGTTTACTTGTACTTGCATACCCTGAAGGAGGTAATAATATGTATCATTTCTGGGCCATCAATTGCTTGAACTAGCCTCCCTTTATGGAAAATATGACTAGTTGTAATAAATAGCTCCATATATCACCATCCCACAGCTCACTCACACACACACACACACACGCACATCCCTGGTCTGGTTCTATACTCTCCTGACCCATCCTAATTCGGAATACTTACACTACTCCCCAAAGAGTGCTTTGGAAAATCTTGGATGGATATTCATAAAAGGAAAAATTTTTTTTCCCCAGAAGTGTATGCCTTTAAAAAAAAAAAAACAAAACTTCAGGGATTAGCATTTCAGTGATAATTTGGGTTTCTAGTCTGGACAGGCCTCTTTATGATAGGATTCCCGTAGTTCCCTTAAAATCAGGCATGGAGATATATCCATTTGCATCCCTCCTAAATAACTGGTCATTTTTCTTTCTATTTTTTTTTTCTTTGAAGACATGACAATGGATGAAGTCCGAGAATTTGAACGAGCCACTCAGGAAGCCACCAACAGGAAAATTGGCATTTTCCCACCTGCGATTTCGATCTCGAGTATCCCCCTGCTGCCTTCCTCGGTCCGCAGCGCCCCTTCTAGTGCCCCATCCACACCTCTCTCCACCGACGCCCCAGACTTTCTGTCCGTGCCCAAAGATCGACCCCGGAAAAAGTCAGCCCCAGAAACTCTCACACTTCCAGACCCTGAGAAAAGAGCCACCCTGAATTTACCTGGCACACACTCTTCAGAAAAGCCATGTCGGCCCAAATTAGAGTAACTTCCTATGAATATTTCATGGGGTTTTATATTTTCATTTGGGTGTTTTTCTTTTTTTTTTTTAAGAAACTTCTGATAGAGAAAAAGACTGCTTTGTCCCTCAAACATGTTCCTTCGATCTCTGAGTGTGCATGTGGTTAAGTACCTTCCCATATAGGATTCCCCAAGGATGCCCTTGCATCCTGC
Source organism: Mustela nigripes (assembly GCF_022355385.1). NCBI lineage: Eukaryota > Metazoa > Chordata > Mammalia > Carnivora > Mustelidae > Mustela > Mustela nigripes. Next base: position 13,483,419 of record NC_081572.1, read on the forward strand.
TAGATGTAAATTTTAAGACTTGCAAAGGACAGAAGAAATCTTAGTAGCCACAGCTGGAAACCAGGGAGGAAGCCTTGTTGAGCGTTTGATGAGGTCGGTGTGGAAGTCAAGAGTACATAAGTGAAAATGTTGTGCCCCTGTGTTAGAAGGTGTGGTAAAATAGCGAAGTCAATCTCTTCTCATCAAACCTGATATTCTCAAAAGACTCTCAGGCGTAACATAAGTAATTGTTAAATTTCAAACTGTTCATCACCAATACTTGAATACTAGTAGTTAATTGAGATTCCTATTTTGGTTAGTCTGACTCAGGATTTGGGGCCTAATTAACTCTTTAAATTTTTTGAGAATTTTAATTATCAACCTATAGTGGCTCCAAGTGCAATTAACAGTAACTGATTTATACCTTTCACAGAATTTAATAAAGATTCCACTTGTTTCTGTCTTTTAATAACTTTCCCCCTTGTGCCCTTGTGGCCTAAGAAATCTTCCAGAATTGCACAGATGAATGTGACCACGACTGACTGATTTGGGGATGGTTTGGTTTAGGAACCAAGAGGCCCAGGTGAGGCAAACATCATCCATTAAGATTCTCGGTATTTGCAATTGAGTATTTGCCCATTCAAAGACGTTCAAGGGTAGACTAAGCTCACAGGACTTTTAATACTGTCAGATTTCTGGTTTGGGAACCCTGAAAAAGAGAACTGTCTCCCATCCCCCTCCTGCTTTTACTTTCAATAACATCCAGATTTCCCTGGTACAGAGTGCCCCATCACTGGACCTTAAAAAAGACTGTCATTCTCTTGCCCTTACTTGAACCCCAAATATTGGGAATGTTGCGGAAGCGGAGTAAAGACTGTTGAGCAGGAGGAGAGAAGGAGCAAAACTGCTGACTCCTATTTGTAGAGTAAGAAGGAGGAGCCGGAAGAGATGCCAAGATGAGAATCCAGGTTGACGGGAAGTAAGATTATTCAACCTAAGTGGCAGAAAACGAACTCTCCTTTGATCTAAAGAGAAAACTGCCACCGTCGCGCCTCACTGCCTTTAAACGCAGAAGGAAGGGCAAGCAGAATCTGGCATTTACTCTCTGTCCTCCAAGAGAGGAAGACAGCAAGGTAGTTGGGCAACTCCAAGGCCCCAGCTAACCTTCCTGACCATAACCTCCAACCTCAGGAAAGGGACCTTCCCAAAACACAGATTCCAAAGGAAACAACATAAACCAAGGAGTATGTCCTCCTTCCCACACAGCCTCTCGGCCAGTGGACCCTGCCTGCTTCTCTCTCTCAGTGCTCAGCACATGCTACATAGTGTCTTTGAAATTGATAAACTCTCCCGTGGTGCAAGCGCTGGTCCCACGAACCCAGCACCGAGTATTCTAAGTCATAACGTCAGACTGTCAAGATCATTTCTTTATCTACAGGTTGACATGTCGCTTCATAAATAAATCAATCCAGAACTCAAAGGAAACCAGTTGCAAAGAGATCGACAGTGCATCTCTCTTCCCTAAGAACGCCGGCTCTACAGTAAGCGATTTTTGCATGGAATAGTAGCATGATCTCTGCTTGTGGGAAATCTTCATCTTCTCAGACCCCTTGGACTTCTCAATGGTCCCCTCCCCACACAGTAGTACTTAATGAGAATGTTGGGCTTTAGAAGACGAAATTCTCCTTTCAGAAGACACTGATATAGTATGCATCTTTGCTTACCATTTGCCCGCTGAAATCAGGGTGGGGTTGGATTGTTATTTTTTGCATAGAACAGATTTATTTTGTGCAGGTTGTAAACACATCTGGCACCTAGTTTTCCCATTAAACACCATTGCCGTTTTTCTTTTTTGTAAAGTAGCTTCTGCTGTCGAGGTCAATGATGCTGTATGCTTTTGAAAGCTAATTTCTGATTTCCTTCTGTGAGTTTTCTTTCTCTTGTAGCCAGTTCAATACCACAGATATCAATTTCAAAGCTGCCAATGATAGTGTGATTCTTAGCCAACAAATGTGTGTACTCTTAAAGTATGTTCAGTTTTTCCTGTCTACACGTGGTTGTGTGCATTTAAATGGGGCGGGGGGTGTGCAAATATTCCTTTAGCTGCTTTGAATATTTAATCCAGTCATCACAAGGCATAAATGACTTCGATGTTTTATCTGTCTTGATTTTTAAGTCTCTTTTCATATTCTCCATACATGAGTTTGTTTATTGTGGGATAGAAGCCTGCGATGAATGTGTATGTAGAACATTAATAATTCCCATAAGGATGGAAATTAAATGGTTGCATGATGGAAACTTAGAAGAAAAAAAAAGAGCAGAAAATTGAATTCATTAAGCATGTTGGGGGAAAGAAATAGAAACTTTAACTCAGTGCCTCTGTCTGCAATGTGGAAACTTACAACTTTGTTCACCAAAATTGTATTATACCTGTATATATATATAAATATAGTGAATCAGATGCCACCAGTTTTGAGTTTCTGGTAGCCAAATTAAAATAAATAATCCATAGAATAACACATACATTCATCCCATCTTCATCTCTGGTGTAAGTGGAGACCATCAAAGTGACCGTAGATGTCATTACTTTGGATGGATTTCAAATTACGAAATGGCCCCGTGTTTTTCATTTGAGTGTAATACAGCGTCGTTACTTTGGCTGTGTGCTTTCCCAGGATAAGGAGGTCTTGGTGTTTTTACTGCATAAACTTTATCAGAGGTGAGCTCTGGAGGCCATTTCATTTTCCTGCTATTGGACTGAAATAAAACAAAGCAAAGGAAAAGCATGACAACCAAGGAGCCTGTGACACTTTTTTCAGTTACCACTGTAATAACCAAAACAATAGGCGTTCATTGGCGAACTCATTTATAAACCCTTCTGCTTTGGGTTTGCGTCCATGTGTGGAGGGAACATGGTTTTAATTTGGGAGTATTAGGCATGTTTTGGACTGAAAATAAATTTCTAAAGAGTACAGTAGTGGGTGGATAATGAACACAGACACTTAAAAAACATGAGACGCCCAAAGGAAAGATGTGATTTTCTTTCAAGACACTGTAATAAATGGTGACCTAAGTGAAAAGATTCTGATACTTCTCAGAAGTCATTTTTCCGTGAAAATGTCAAGGCTAATAATGTATGTATGTGGATTTTTCAATTTTGCTTTATTTAGCATCTCGTTGTGGCTCAGAAACAGCAAGGTCACTGGCTGGCTTCAATCAGGAGGAATTTTACTTTTCCCAAGGGCCAGAGTATAAATTAGTCCCATACAATGTGTACTCAAATAATCCGATAGAGAAAAATAGTCTGAATAGTTTTAGTCCCTTTCTGATCATCTGACTCAGCAGACTAGGTGACGGACAACCTGCCATCGGAGCCATAATTCTTGAAATTTAAAAAAAGAGAAAAAAAGTCTGTTTAGTGACTGCAATTGATCATAAATAGATCATTTAAAACCATTCATTCTTGCTGAAACTGAAATGTAACAAGAGCACAGAGCTGACATGCGGAGGCAACACATACCGGGTTCTTCTGTGTTCTACCTTCAAAACAATCTGTTTGCATTTGAAATAGAAGTGTTTGAGCTTTTTAGGAGTTAGTGCAATAAGAGAATGTGAATATGCTAAGAACTCTTCAGATGCCGTTACTAATTATACTTTTGTTGTTAACAAGTGCTTTAGGATAAACCCCAGTGTTTTTGCTTCAAGTTGAAAGCATGTCTGTTGAATTGCAAGTCTCCCTTCAGTTTCTGTGTATCACCAAGAAGAGGTTTTTTGAGTTGTTCATGCCTATACCGCTTAAATGTAGCTTCAAAGTGTCACTTTTAGGGTTTACATTTCAAGCTGGGATCTTGATTAGTTACATATATTGAGTCAAAATAACACTGCCACTGCAGAAGGACCAAGTTTTGGAATGCACAGTGTTACCGACTACAAGCAAACAAGAGTTGATCCTCACACATGCCATCCTTCTGTGTCATTTTATGGCTGTTCTGTGTTTTTTTTTTTCCCCAGTTATTTATTATTGTTAATAACTTACTTTTTCTTACATTCTGGTGTAAATAAACTACAAAGCAATCTTCTTTCCAAGCGTAGCTTCCTTCTCTCTCTCAGCCATTCTCAAGGGAATGTTGGCAATTGGGAACTTGCGGGTTGATGGGAAAGAAGTTGTCAAGGAAGAAGAAAGAAGCTAATGGCTAACCGCAGGTCTAGGGGTCTTGTACTCAAAGAAGGCTGGCCTGCTAATAGGCCTTTGGTGCCTTCAGGGCCCGGGTCATGGACAGGAAAAGCTTGGGTCTAACTGTCCAGCCAAAAGATACCCAAGGAGAATCTGTAACCTGAAAGGTCCCCTAATAATGGGTCCGTGATTAAAGGAGCGAGACTGATACAAAGCAAAAGTCAAGCAAAGCTTTATTTCGTGCCAAGCATGGAGAATCAAACCAAACATTTGGGGCCGTGCCTCTTACAGAGAGGGCGACCCCTCTCTGCTTTACAGACTAGCTTTTAAGGGCAAAGGCCATGTGATTGGGCCTGGCCACGCACAGGTGGCCAATGAAATTGTAACACACAGAGAAAGCTACACAGTCATGCTAGGTCACACACAGGTGTGTGACCAATTGAACTACAATTTACCGTAGTACATACTTGAACTAGCCTATCACCTTGGTCAGAATTGGCGCCCAAAAGGCGGGAACCACACTCTTTGGTGGCTAGGGAGACGTTATGTGTCCCCACTGATTGGATACCTCCACCTGGCCTGACCCACCCTTGTATTTGGGCTTTGTTACCTGGGACTGGTTTTCCCAGGCTTGCTTTTAAGTGAGTCCCTGAGGCAGGGCAGGGTCAGTTTAAGTTTTACCGCATAAACAACAAGATCACTGTTTCACCCAAGATGAAATCCCTCTGGCTAAATAGGCCCTTCCAAACCCAATGGGAGACACGGGTGGATTCATCTATCCATTAACAGATGTTTGATTCCCCCTCATCAAATGTGAGGCTACAGTCTGAATGACAACCAAGAAAAATCTCCCCGAAGGAAACCATAGGGACAGCACCCAGTGGGACACTAAATTCTATTCATTGTAAGATGACCCAGTCCAAGAGGAACTGCAGTCATTCTGATCTGGTTTCTCCATCTCCAGAAGCTCCTGTTGTTCACAGAAGGGTCTTCTGAGGGTGGGTGGAGTGAGGACAGCAATTGCCCCTTCTCCCGAAGTCTTCTGCTGGACCCCTCCCACTTGATGTTCTCTTCAAACCTGAAACTCATGTCAACTTCCATACCCCTGTGCATTCATCTCTGATTCATGTAACTTTGCACCATAAGGAAGCTTTCTACACTGAAAACCTTCCTGAAATTGTGTAACTGAGCCAGTGAACTAAAATATGCTTGCTTGTGTAGCTCTGACTTCGCCAGGACCACCCCCCACCCCGCCTTATAATTCTCTTCCAAACACACGACCTTCACACGAGTAGTCACGGGGTGACTTGGAGCCAGCAAGCTCAGGTACAGCCAGGCTGGCTGTCTATTCCTGGGGCCAAACTAGATAGTGGTTAAACGTTTGGATGCTTAATGGTGAGTATATAGATGTTGGTAGTTTACCAGTGTACTCGTAATGTTTTTAATCCCAGCATTTCTCGTTTGAGTATTACTCTCGGGCTTCCAAACGCCCACATTCTTTTCTAAAATTCCCTGTTGCCTTGAGTATATTCCACTTGGGGTTTTTTGCCTCCAACCTCCAACTGTTCCTTGACTTTTCAAGTTTGGGATAAATCACGTATCCATCCTCCAAGCCCTGCTCTGAAATATCCCTCTATGAAAATGTTCCTCTCAAACCTGAAGCTTTGATGGCTTTGGAACAACAATCAACCTGTGTGCAGACGTGTGTGTGTGTGTGTGTGTGTGTGTGTGTGTGTGTTTAACTCCATGTGGTTGACCCAAGCAAGCCTTGGTTTCACGTTTGTTGTATTGACTTTCTCCACTTAATTTTTAGCCCTCTGTTCCTCCTTTCTATAACATGCAACTTTGTAGGAGGTCCTGTTCAAGTCCAGACCTTTAACTACTTCGGCTCCAGGGAAGATTGGAAACAGTCTAGTACTTTGCCTTAATGCCCTGGCTCTGGTCCCAGCAGGGAGGAGTCAAGGTAAGATATAGCCAAAGAAACTGGACATACTTTCAAATCCTACCAAATGTGGCTGTTCAGTGCAGCAACATTACTGAGCTGAATTAAACACCTGGAATTTAGAGGATGATTATATTTAGCTAGAATTACCACCCATCTGCTCTGAAGGCAGACACAAAAGACGAGATCATCATTTCCCCTCCTTTAGCTTACAGAAGGAAGTGGCCACTCTGTCACTGGAGGGTATTAAGGGCAGCCGAATCTGGACCTTTGTGATTTTTAAAAAAAAATCTTAATCTTCCAAAATAACTCCTGCTCCTAAGGGAGTCTACATGCAAGATGCTGGCAGTCTGCTCCTTGGTAGAAACCCTTGAGAATCATTTTGTGATCTTAAGCACACTGGTGATTACATCTAGAGCATTCCAAAGATAACGTGCTGTCCTCTATGTGCAATCATTAAAATCCAGTCATCAGTCTTAATGTGTGCAATCCCTCTTCTCAGGACAGAACTTGAAAATTGAGAAATATTTCTATAAATCTGATTTTCCCGCACTTATTATAAATTTATTCTACTTACTTGCATTTTGTTAAAATCTGTTCTGTACACCCAAGGAAGTGAATTTTCTTTCCACCTGCGTCAACTACTTTAGAATTCGCACTTTCTTCTGCAGAAGATAATTCATAAATGCATATCTTTCCTCAAAGTGCTTTGAGGGTTTTGAATTGTTTTATAACCTCCTTTATATATGGTACATAGCAAGTTTATCAGTTTTTGTAGCTATGTAATATTCCCTTGGGTTGGAAATCCATAATTAAACATTCCTTTATTATTTGACTTTGAGGTTATTTTCTGGATTTTGTTATCATATAGAGTGTTGTTAGGAACATCTTTATAATATAGTCTATGCCATCTTTCTAACTATTTGTTTTGGGTAAATTCCCAGAAATTCAATGACTGGGTCAACAGATAGGAATATTTTTATGACTTGGAGTTCTACTGCCAATGTCCCTCCAAAGAAAATTGTACCAATTTACAATTCCACTGACAACATAGGAGTGAGAACATTCATCTTTTTGAACAAGTATTTACAGGTTTTTAAGATTTTATTTATTTATTTGACAGATCACAAGTAGGCAGAGAGGCAGGCAGAGAGAGAGGAAGGGAAGCAGGCTCCCTGCTGAGCAGGGAGCCTGATATGGGGCAGCAGGCTGTCCACCAAGCAGAGAGCTCCCCGCTGAGCAGAGAGCCCGATGCAGGGCTCCATCCCAGGACCCCGGGATCATGACCTGAGCTGAAGGCAGAGGCTTTAACCCATTGAGCCACCCAGGTGCCCCAAGTATTTACAGTTTTAAAAGTTTATTATTATTCTCAACTTGTTAAGCAATTGCCAGCATCCAATTCCCATGTCAGTTCTTTGCTCCTTTAAGGTATTAATACTCTTCTTTTTGAGTGTCCGTGGGATGAAGGGCAAACTTAGAGAAGTTTTCTGATTTATTTAGATGTTCAGTGCCTTCGCTAGTCTACTGCTGCAGAAACGTTGGCCAGCTCCCGCAGGAACCACAACATAAGGAATTACATTTAAGTGAACAAACCAACATCATTTCTCCATCATTTTGTTTTCACGCTTTCAATGATAGCAAACACAGAATGCATCCTTCCTTGAGGACTTCTTGAAAACTGCCATGTACATAACAACAAGATTTTTCAGGGTTTCTTTTTGTTTTTAACCAAGACAGAATGAAAGTAAAAACCCAAGCTCCCTGTTATTTTACAATCAGTTTTCCTAATTCTAACAGAAACCTTGGTGAGGACAGAGCAGAATCGTTCTTAAATCTTTCATGCAACTTCTTGGAAAGAATGTGATGACAAATTGCATATGTGCTCCAAAAAAGGACCGTAATAGTCTGTGCGTCATTCTCTCTTACTGAAGCCACGTGAGAGCCATTCCTGGAGAACAGAGAATTCTCAGGGAGAGTGGTCATTCCTCGTGCATTATAAGGACACGGTATAAAATTACCCTCAAGTTAGTTTCCCATCTGATGGCGGTCTTTACTTTTTGGTTGTTGGTGTTGTGTATTTGTGTCAACTTTTTATTTTGAAATAATTATGGATCCACAGGAAGTTACAAAGAAATGTGTACGGATGTCCTGGTATACCCTTAACCCGGCCCCTCTGATAACAGCTCATATAGTATCCTTCAATATGACAATCAAAAAATTGATACAAACCATAAAGCTGATTCAAATTTCACCAATTCTGCATGCACTAGTGTGTGTGCGTGTGTGCACATGCGTTGTGTTTTTAAGATTCCTTTAAATTTTTATTTATTTGAGAGAGAGAGAGAGCACACACATGAGCTAGGAGGAGGGGCAGAGGGAGAAGCAGAATCTCTGCCTGAGCAGGGAGCCCTACAACGAAGAGGCGAGGCTCGATCCCAGGATCCTGAGATCATGACCTGAGCCAAAGGCAGGCACTTAACCAACTGAGCCACCCAGGCATCCCTGTGTGTGTGTAGTTCTATGTAATTTTTGTCACCTGGGCAGCTTCATGCAATTACCACCATCTTCAAGCTACAGAACTGCTCCATCACCAGAGGACCCTCTCATACTGCCCCCTTCATAGACACAGCCTCTGGCTCTGCCTCCAAAAAAACTTTTATTTTTAAAAACAAAGTATTGGGGCACTTGGGTGACTCAGTTGGTGAAGTGTCTGCCTTTGGCTCAGTTCATGGTCCCGAGATCCTGAGATCAAGCCTCGCATCGGGCTCCCTGCTTAGTAGGGAGTTGACTTCTCCCTCTCCCTCTGCCCTCCCCCTCCTCATGTTCTCTCTCTCGCTCTTGTGCTTTCTCTCTCTCAAAATAAATAAATAAATAAATAGATAAATAAATAAAATCTTTAAAAAAATAAAAATAAAAACAAAGTATTTCACTAAAGCAACGAGCTATATCATTTTATTTTCCGCTCTAACATACTCATCACTGCTCTCAAACATGTTTTGGCTATTTTTAAATTGTGGCAAAATACACATAACATAAAATTTACCATTTTAGCCATTTTTTTAAGTTTAGTTCTTTATTCTAGCTCAACTTACATCACTTTTTTTTAAGTTTTTAAATTTATTTATTTGACAGAGATCACAAATAGGCAGAGAGGCAGATGGTGGGGGGTGCGGTGGCGCGGGGTAGGCAGGCTCCCCGCTGAGTAGAGAGCCCTGTGTGAGGCTCCATCCCAGGACCCTGGGATCATGACCTGAGCCGAAAGCAGAAGCTTTAATCCACTGAGCCACCCAGGTGGGCCCCCCCCCTTTTTTTTTCATTTTAACCATTTTTAAGTGTACAGTTCAGTGGTGGTAAGTATATTCAAAGTGTACTTATGAATGCAACAATCACCACTGTTCGTTTCCAGAACTTTTTTCATCATCCCAAACAGTAACTCGACCCATCAAGGGGTAATCCCGATCCTTTGCTCCTACCAGGTCCTAGTAGCCTTTCGTCTCCTTTTCAGCCTCTATGACTGCCTGTTCTGGTCACTTCATAGAAATGGAATCATACAATATTTGTCCCTTTTGTGTCTGGCTTATATCACTTAGCATAATTTTTTCCAGGTCCATTTATGTTAATATCAGACATTTTTAAAGGCTTAATTTATGGTAGAAAAATCTGATAAGCTGATCACCATAGACACAAATGTCTTCTGATGCTGTGTGATGTTGGGCAACTCATTTTATCTTTCCCAGTCTTATTTCTCCAAATTTAACAACACCAGTAATATCAGGTGACATATATTCTATTTCAATAGCAAGTACGTAAAAATAAGATGGCAAGGTGGTGGTGGAAGCTGCTGCTGAAGAATCATTAAAAAAAAACAAAAGGTGGCGGGGGCGCCTGGGTGGCTCAGCCTCTGCCTTCAGCTCAGGTCATGATCCCAGGGTCCTGGGATCAAGCCCCACATCGGGCTCTCTGCTCAGCAGGGAGCCTGCTTCCCCTTCTCTCTCTCTCTCTCTGACTGCCTCTCCGCCTACTTGTGATCTCTCTCTCAGTCAAATAAATAAATAAAATCCTTTAAAATAAGAGGGTAGAGGCAAATTGAAACAGAATGTCCGTGATGACCAGCAGGTAGCTCATGAGAAAAACTGAGAGCATGACCAGGCCCTCCAACTCCGTGATGACTAAAGCTCCTTTCATTTTGAATGAGTCTCTTCCTTTTAGACCCAGTAGGTAACTAAAAGCAGTTCAAAGTACATTAAAATGTCCTTTCTAGAAACAAGTTTGCCAGAGGAAACAGAAGAAATGCAACTTTTCAATCCCTTCCTAGGACTCCAACAAATACTAATAATAGCCCAAGTAGAGGGCGCCCGGGGGGCTCAGTGGGTTAAAACCTCTGCCTTCATCTCAGATCATGATCCCGGGGTCCTGAGATCGAGCCCCACATCAGACTCTCCACTCCTTGGGGAGCCTGCTTCCTCCTCTCTCTCTGCCTGCCTCGCTGCCTACTTGTGATCTCTGTCAAAAATAAATAAAAATCTTAAAAATAATAATAATAATATCCCAAGTAGAAATAATGTTTCAAGAATAATGTGAAATATGTTTTTGCTGGGAAAGAACCGCAGAGACAAAGTCAGACCTGCAAAACCTACTCTATTTTTATTCATGCAGGTTATAAAATAATGATGTTTTGCTCGTATAAAGATGATTAAATCAGGATGCTTGAGTCATTTAAAAAAAAAAATGGCTAATTCATATTATCCAGGGGTCAAGAGTATGTATATCCAGATTCTTTTGATCAACATGACCTTGTTGTCAGAATATAAAAATGTCAAGGGATGCCTGGGTGGCTCAGTTGGTTAAGCAGCTGCCTTCAGCTCCTGATCCCAGCGTCCTGGGATCGAGTCCCACATTGGGCTCCTTGCTCGGCAGGGAGTCTGCTTCTCCCTCTGCCTCTGCCTGCCATTCTGTCTGCCTGTGTTCGCGCTCTCTCTCTCTGACAAATAAATTAAAAAATCTTTAAAAATATATATATATATGTCAAAAACTTTTCTTTTTTCCTGATACACTGTCTCATTGACATCTAAATGAGAAAGCTTCTTTGCATTAAAAGGCTCCCTCCCCAACCTGATGAATGGCTTTTGAGACAGATCTGATTAATACACAGACGTTTGACTAGAAAAACCAACATTTTGTTAATTGGATTTGCTAAGCAATACCACTGCCTCAGCTGAAACTCTTCAGTGATTCCTTTTAAGTAAAATTAAAACAAGTGTTCTCAAAGAAGCGCACATATCTTACGCATGAACCTCTTCAGATCTGATTCCAAATATGAATCAATTATTTTAAGTGTTTTTGGTGAGCTCCTCTTTCCCTCACCCCACCAAATCTTTCTTGATGCTTCAGATGAACACCAAACAATGGTGGATTTAAAAGACTATCTCGGGGGTGCTTGGGTGGCTCAGTGGGTTAAAGCCTCTGCCTTCGGCTCAGGTCATGATCCCAGGGTCCTGGGATGATCCCGAATGGGGCTCTCTGCTCAGCAGGGAGCCTGCTTCCCTTCCTCTCTCTCTCTGCCTGCCTCTCTGCCTACTTGTGATCTGTCTATCAAATAAATAAATAAGCTCTTAAAAAAAAAAAAAAAGTAGACCATCTCAAAGTCTCCTGAGGAGACAATCTGAGAGTCTCTCTCTCCAGAGGGAGCAATAGAACCAAAAATTTCACGGGATATTCTCTTCTCTTCTCTTCCATTCTGAAGCATTTGTTAATTTACTTTTCTCTACAAGGGGGTGGCAGCTCAAACATCTGAGTTATCAATGACCTGTACACACAAAGGCTCCTCAACCCCAGACCCAGCCACCATAATGCCTGCCACTGGGTCCCCAACACCTCCCCTGAAGTTCACCTCCCTTACCCGCCCCCATGAAGATGGTGAATGCCACCTCCCAGCTTATCTTGGTTCCAGCAGATAAAAATGTCTTCCTGACATCATGTGCTGGAACTCTAAAATGTTTCCTTTTGAACCTTGGCTGCTGGCATTTCCAACGCTAACGTCAAGAGAGATTCGTGGTCCTTCAGCTGCACTAAGTAGGTTCCCTGGACCAAGAGAGAACCTTGTTTTTCTACACAGCATGAAGAAACACGGTCTGAGTTCATAACAACCGACTCCCAAATTCGCCTTTTCCAGATTTGGGGGATTCCTTCTGTGTGTATATTTTTTTTAATTACACTTATAGATATGAATTTGATGTACTTCAGGGAAGAAGTTAATTTTTTTTAATAATGAATTTAATTCTATTGGAATTAAATCTAGTTTAATTCCATAAAAAACAATTTCTTGATAATGAAAACAGTTTAACATACAACGTTCTAAACATAAGTTGCCATTCTCCTTATGTCCAAATAAAATTCCAAACTAAAATTTAGATTTAGAAAGCTAGGTATAGGGGCACCTGGGTGGCTCAGTGGATTAAGCCTCTGCCTTCAGCTCAGGTGATGGTCTCAGGGTCCTGGGATCGAGCCCTGCATCGGGCTCTCTGCTCAGCGGGGAGTCGGCTTGCCCTTCTCTTTCTGCCTGCCTCTCTGTCTACTTGTGATCTCTCTCTCTCTCTCTCTGTAAAATAAATAAATAAATAAATCTTTTTAAAAAATAATGAAGAAAATAAAAAGCTAGGTATAGCTAACATTTGCCATGAAGACAACCAATAAATAAATAAATAAATGATTTAGCAAAGAAATAGAGATGTTCATATCAATGGCACCAACTGTCTTCCTTCCTTCCTATTCTGTAACTAAGAAAAAACTTAAACAATTTATAGATCTATATTTATTCCCCCCAAATTAGTCTAACTAGACATTTAGGTTAAGAATAGAATGAATTGGGACACCTGGGTGACTCAGTCAGTTGGGCATCTGCCTTCTGCTCAAGTCATGATCCCAGTCTCCTGGGATCAAATAAATAAATAAAATCTTAAAAAAAAAAAAAGGATAGAACCAATTTATTTGGAGAACTGATTGAGAAAGAGGGACTTAGTTTACTGCTTGTCTTTAGTCTACACACACCTTTATACTTACTCATGCTAAGCTTACAAAGAAAGAAGTCGGGGACTTCAGAGAGGAACATCCCCACAGAGTTGAACAGGGTCTTAGCCCAGACCTACTTGACCTTTCCCTTGAGGCCATAATTAAACAAAGAAGCTCACCTGTACCTACAACCATGCTGCCCCATTTGCCAGACCTAATTGAGTTTCAGGGTAGAATATGTTTTGGGTTTTTGGGTTTTGTTTTTTTTTTTTAAGATTTTATTTTATTTTTAGAGAGAGAGAACACACAAGTGGGGAGGGGCAGAGGGAGCAGGAGAGGGAGAGAGAGAGAGAGAGAGAGAATCCCAAGCAGGCTCCATGCTCAGGGAGGGGCCTGACCTGGGGCTCAATCCTACAACCTGAGATCATGACTTGAGCTGAAATCAAGTCCAACGTTTAACCCACTGAGCCACCCAGGCACCCCTAAAGGTAGAATATGTTTAAGCAGCCTTGAACCTCATCCTCAGTCCCAAAATATTGGGACAAAATAGTGTCACCTTCTTCCCAGGCTGATGTGGGTATTTTATTGTGACCCTGGATCACTTTCATGCCCTCCCTGTGAGCTAGTTCATAGGCCCAATCTCCGCTTGAATCTTCATTCCTCACACTGGTCCTGATATCATTTATTCTATAATCTAGTACTATCTTTCATCTTTTTCCCCTCCCTTCTTTCCTTCCTTCTTCTTTTACCTCCTTTCTTTTCTCTCTTCACAGTACCTACCATGTACCAGACGCTACAAGAGGCACAGAGGACGCAAGAGTGAGCAAAAATAAATCCGGTCTCTCACCTTATAGTTTATTGGAAAAGATACATGATATTTACATAGTCATGCAAATAAATGTGTAATTGAAGTCTGACATAGGATCAATGAAGGAAAATTACGTCATGCTAGGAGAGTACAGACACTGTTTGTTTGTTGGACACTGAGATCTGAAATTTGAATCACAGCCAGTTAATTCAAGAGGAGCTAAAAGTATTCCCAGCAAAGGAAACGGCATGTGCAAAGGCCTGGCATGGGAGAGGCCACAGCCTGTTCCAAGTTCTGAAGAAAAAGACTATGGCTTAAGTCAGAGAACAAGGGATATCTGATGAGACATGAGCCAGGAGAGAGTGGTAGGGGCCAAATCTTGCCAAGCCCTTGTGGGTAGGATCGCCAGATTTAGCAAATAAAAGTACAAGATGCCAGGTTGAATTTAATTGAAGGTAAGTGATGATATTCATACTAAAAATGGTTATCTGAAGTTCTAATTTAACTGGGCATCCTGTATTTTCTCTAGCAACCCTCTTGGTGGGTCAGATAAGGATTTGATTTTGTTCATCCTGAGAACAAAGTATTAAAGGGGTTTAAACTGGGAGTGACATAATCTGATTAAATTTTGAACAGATCACACAGGCTACCAATTAAAAGGGAGAAAATAGAGAAGCGGGGAGACAGGAAGAAATCACAAAGGTCCAGGGAAGAGCAGCGGATTGGGCTTGAGAGGCGGTAGTGGAGGAGAGAGGTGGGCAAGCTAAGCGAGGTTTAGAAGATCCGATCGACGCACTTGGTATCCCATCGCTTTAGGTACCGTCTGCTTGTCCGTGGTGCTCACATCTGGGATTTCAACCTGAACTTCTGCCAGGAACCCCAGGTTGTGGGTTTTTTAGGCACAGCCAAAATAAACCCTTTCCAAACCACTGCCTAAAAATGTCCCCTCCCCTGTGCCGACCTCCCATGTCAGTAAAGAACACCCCAATCCATCTGGTCGCTCATGGCAGAAGTTCAGGACTGGCCCTTGATTCCTTTCCCCCTCTCACGGCCACACGCCATCCAGCTACCATCCTGTCACCTTGACCCCCCCATATCCTATCCTGAATCAGTCTACCTTTTTCTATTTCCTTTATTACCACCGACCACAAGCCACCATCTATTACATCCAGATGAACGCTGGTGCATCAAGATTGGTCTTTCTTGGGGCACCTGGGTGGCTCAGTGGGTTAAGCCGCTGCCTTCGGCTCAGGTCATGATCTCAGGGTCCTGGGATCGAGTCCCGCATCGGGCTCTCTGCTCAGCAGGGAGCCTGCTTCCTTCTCTCTCTCTGCCTGCCTCTCAGTGTATTTGTGATTTCTCTCTGTCAAATAAATAAATAAAATCTTAAAAAAAAAAAAAAAAAAAGATTGGTCTTTCTTTTTCTACTCTTTCTCACCTTTAACTCATTCTTCCCCTTGGGAGCGAGGGTGGTCTTTTGAGACCTTAGCTTAAAACCCCTCTGTCTCTTCTTACTGCTTTTAGAACACGCCAACTCCTCACCCTGGCTGACAGAGGGTCCTACGAGACCTTTCTCAGCTGCCTTTCTCAGCTTCTTCACTGTCCACTGTCCCCCTCATCTGACCCCTTTGTGGTTCTCCAAATCCCAGTGGGAAGGTCCCATCTTCAGAGAGACTTTTCTTGAGCAGACTGTCTCCCCCACTTCCCATGGGGTTCAGAACTGTCTCATTCTCTGCCAAATTCACAACTCCGAGGCACTCATTGATATTTGTGAGAAAAACGAATGCATAGGAATAGTTTGGATCTGGGAGACAAGGGAGAGAAAGTATCAGTGATTTCTGGCCACATCTAATCCTCAGCCCGGCAACTGGAAACCACTTCTGGTGCTGGTTGTTCATTTGTGCACCTGCCAGTTCTTACTTTTCCATAGCTCTGGACACTGCTCTGACTTCTGCTTGGACCCTTGGTGACAACAAGTTGCCCAAACTCTTCCTGAAGATTGTTGGGTTCTGTGGGCACAGTGCTCTGCCCACCTGCCTGGCCGGCTGAGTCCATGGACTATGCGACCCTTGATCTCAGGGTTGTGAGTTCAAGCCCTATGTTGGGTATAGAGATTACTTAAAAATAAAATTAAAAATTAAAACAAAAACCTCCTCAGTCCAAGATTTTTCTCTCACTTCCCCATCCCATTAAATTAAGTCACAAGTGTTTGCTTGACCTCAAATTCCAGATACACGGGCACTTGGGTGGCTCAGTCATTAAGCCTCTGCCTTCCTAGAGTCCTGGGATCAAGGCCCTCACTGGGCTCTCTGCTCAACGGGGAGTCTGCTTCTCCCTCTGCCACTCCCTCTGCTTGTGTTCCTTCTCTCACTGTGCCTCTCTGTCAGATAAATAAATAAAATCCTAAATAAAAATTCCAAATACACTTATTGAGTTTGGACATTCACTGGCAGAGCACTAGTGTTAGATTCAAATGTGTGCCCTAAATTACAACAAAAGAACTTAGATCCTTTATCTCTGGTATTTACTGGGAAACATCTTCAGAGGTGTCTGAGTTTCAGTAATATTTTTCAATTCATTGTGGTTTTCTCAATATTTTCCTCAAAGGTATTTGGGATTCTAACACCAGAAAACATATCTCAGAGCATCTTAGACCCTATTTAAGAACCATCACAACTTCCATATAATATGGAGATTTGGTGAAATCTCCATCTATCCTCTTTACCATCTATCCTCTTTACAGAATGGTTCTTCTAGAAATGTTCCTTTGGCAAAGCTCTTACTATATCCCACTCATGCCATGTGCATACCACCAACTGTCAACCTTCCATGAAAAACCCATAATGGGTAACATCCTCCCTTTTGAATATGGGCAGGCATTCCTTCCTACCCGTTATATAATTAGACTTGTTCATTGTATATTTATCACCTAATTCTATTCTAGGAATTGAATGTGAGAGGCGATATCTTCCCCCAGTCTTCACAGCTAGGCAGCCAAGCAGTATAAACATGACAAACAATTCAGACGGAACATCCCCAGCTCACAGTAAAATGTACAGGGTCACAGCTGCCTTTGAAGACTGGCCCTCACGTGTTTCTAGCTGTCGATGGATATCCAGGCTCTGGTTTTTTTTTTTTTTTTTTTAATTTATTTATTTGAGAAAGAGAGAACATGAGAGAGGGAGCACAAGAGGAGGGACGTCAAAGGGAGAAGCAGACGCCCTCCTGAGCAGGGAGCCTGATGTGGGACTGGATCCCAGGACTCCAGGATCATGACCTGAGCTGAAGGCAGTCACTCAGCTGAGGCACCCAGGCACCCCAGGCTCTGTTCTTGTTCATCAACCTTGACTGATGCATCTTGGAAGTGGAACACTTTGGCCCGCTCTTATCTCAAGCCAGCTTGCTGAAGACTCCTAGTTCCCTTGTTACAGCTGGTATCCTTCCAGAAAGGATTGCAATCTCCTTTAATAGTTTACCAAACTTGGACTCAAATTTATAAAGGAACATGCAAGTGTGGTTTCAGCTTCCTCAACCAGTAAGTCTTACTTTCTTTATCCTAATGGATCAGGCCCATATCCCACTTATTACAGTGGCTTGCCATGTAAGTCTTATCTATTCAACAAACATACATTAAACTTTTTTTTTTTTAACAAAGTGGGGCTTAAACTCACAGCCCTGAAATGAAGACCCGAGCTAAGATCAAGAGTTGGATACATGACTTACTGTGCCACTCAGACACCCCTAAACAATTTTTTGAATTTTTATTGATTTATTTATTCTCAAGATTTTATTTATTTATTTATTTATTTATTTATTTATTTATTTATTTATTTTTGACCCCCCCGAGATCAAGAGTCACATGCTCTACTGACTGAGCCAGTCAGGCGTCTCTGTATGGATCAGATATGCTGGCACCAGGAATATAAAGTGATTGATTCATTCACTCAAATGGCACATTTTTACTGAGTGCCTACTAAGTGCTAGGAAATGAGGAATCGTACATGAACATGACAGACAGGGACACCTACCCTCAAGAAGTTTACAATGTAGTTAGTGAGCCTAGTTGGCTGAGCAAATACATTTTTTAAAAAATATTTTATTTATTTATTTGACAGAGAGTAAGAGCAAGTGCTAATGAACTTCCCTGCTTGTGGCACAGGACATTTGCACTTGCTGCTGAAAATACTCTTGTCTCAGCTAACTCTGTAATTAGCACCCTCTCCTCCTTCACATCATTTACTCAAAGGCATCCTCTCAGAACAGCTTTCTATGGTCTCATCCTGACTAAAATTTCACATATACATACATATCATCTGTCCCCTCCCTTCCTTTTCATTTCCCCCTTCTAAGCTTTTTTTCCCTCCTTGCCATTTATAATAATTTAAGTTATGAAACATGATATGTATGTAATAAAACATATATTCCTGAACCCACCAGCCAACCTAAGAAGTAGAATGTTATCAATATCTACTCTATAGATGACTGCATATTTCACGAAATCCCAAAACTATAAAAAAAAATCAATGACCAGTTATGGAAGAGTAAAAACGAATGAGAAATTTCTTTGTGCACTGATAAGGAATGACTCACAAGACATATTACTTAAGTGAAAAAAGCAAAGGGCAGAACACTGGAAACACCATGCCATCATTTATGTAAAAGTGGGAGAAAAGGAGAAAACATGCATACATACATGATTTGTGTCTGTAGAAAATCTATCTGAAATGGTACATAAGAGTTGTTCACATTGATCATCTCTGGGAAGGAGACCAAGGTAGCTGGAGATAGGGAGGGGAGACTTTCTATACTCTATACCCTTTTTATGTTTGGAATTCTGTGAACATGAAACCTATTGTCTTCATTTACAAGGGCTACCACAACAAAGTACCACAGAGTGGGTGATTTAAACATCAGAAATTTATTTTCTTGCAATGGATCCTAGAAATCTGAGATCAAGGTGTTATCAGGGTTGGTTTCTTCTGGCCTCTCTCCTTGGCTTGTCGATGGCCAACTTCTCCCCATGTCTTCACATGACCTCCTCTCTGTGGGTCTATGTCCTAATCTCTTCTTCTTCCCCCTCCCCCTCCTTCTTCACCTACTCCTTCTTCTTCTAAATCTCCCCTTCTTAAAATAAAACCAGTCATATTGGATCAGGACCCACCTTAGTGACCTAATTTTACCTTAATGACCCCTTTCAAGGCCCCATCTCCAAATACAGTCACATTCTAAGGGACTGGAGGCTGGGTCTTCAACATACTGATTTGGTTGGGGTTGAGGGATGGTTCAGCCCATAACACCTATCAAAAGAAAAAAAAGAAAATTTAAAATCTATCTCTGGGGGCACCTGGGTGGCTCAGTTGGTTATGTGACTACCTTCAGCTCAGGTCATGATCCGAGGGACCTGGGATTGAGTCCCCCATGTCTGGCTCCCTGCTCAGTGGGGAGTCTGCTTCTCCCTCTCCACTGCCTCTCCCTCTCCTTGTGCGCTCGCGCTCTCTCTCTCTCTCTCTCTCTCGCAATCTCTTAAATAAATAAATAAATAAATAACAAATCTACAATGGGGCAAATATATGCATAACTAGGCCATCCCAGTACTGGATAACACATGTTACAATAACCTGGGAGCACTGAATCATTTAATCCAATCCCAGAGAGTTAGGGAAGACTTCCTGGAGGAGGAGGAAATGTATAGGCTGGTATCAAACCGCAGGCAACATGTACCAAACAACTTTCAGTTAGAGAGGCTGATTCATCGTCCTGGGAGGAAAAGGAAGGTTTCACAGAGGCCAAGATGGGCTGAATCTCAGTGTTTCTTTTCTAACCAAGAAAGGGGCCACAAATTCAGAGTCAAAATTCTTTGGCAACTCTGAAAAGTAACAGACGTGTTAGCCTTATTAAAACATACAGTATCCTCGTGCCTAGGTGGCTCCGTCACTAAGCGTCTGCCTTGGGCTTGGGTCCTGATCCCAGCGCCCTGGGATGGAGCCCTACATCAGGCTCCCTGCTCAGCAGGATGTCTGTTCTCCCTCTTCCACTCCTCTTGCTTGTTGTGTTTCCTCTCTCGCTGTCTTTCTCTGTCAAAAAATTAAAATCTTTAAAAAAGCAAAACAAAACAAAAAACATACAGTGTTGGGGCACCTGGGCAGCTCAGCTGGTTAAGCCACTGCCTTCAGCTCCGGTCATGATTCTGGAGTTCTGGGATCGAGTCCCACATAGGGCTCCCTGCTCAGCAGGGGGTCTGCTTCTCCCTCTGACCCTGCCCCTCTCATGCTCTCTCTCATTCTCTTTCTCAAATACACAAAATCCTATTTTTTAAATTTTATTTTCTTATGACAGAAAGAGAGAGAGCGAGAGAGGAAACACAGGCAGGGAGAGCAGCTGGCAGAGGGAGAAGCAGGCTTCCCGCTGAGCAAGGAGCGGACATGGGGCTCCGGCCCACAATGTTGAGATCATGACCTGAGCCAAAGGCAGACGCTTAAGGACTGAGCCACGGAGGTGCCCCC